>NC_022013.1:6138370-6181518 GCF_000317375.1 Microtus ochrogaster | reverse complement strand
GAAATTTTTTTTCTTTCTTAATAAAAAAAAAAAAAGAAAGGAACAAATGGAGGCTGAAAATTTGGCTCAGCATTTAAGAGCACACATAGCTCTACCAGAGCGCTGGAGTTCAATTTCCAGCACCCATGCCAGGTGGTTCACAACCACCAGTAACTCCAGATCTGATACTAGGCCTCTGTGGGTACCTAAACTTGTGTGCACATACTCACACAAAACATGCATGTGTGCATATAATTTAAAATATTTCTTTTAATGAAACAAATTACAAAATACTAAAAAGAACAAGTAGGTGTGTATATGATCCCGTTTCCTTGCAAGTATGAGGAATCAAGTTCAATATCCAATGCCCATGTGAAAAGCTGAGGATAGCAGTGTGTATACTGTCTTTAACCTAACAATGCTGAGAGGGAAGGTAGAGCTGGGCAGACCCTTGGAAATTGACTGGCTAACTAACTTGGCCTGTTTGGCAAAGTTCTAGGGCAAAGCGAAACCTTCTTTCAAACAAACAGTGAGGTTTCTGGGAAACAACATGTGAAATTGTCTTTAGACTTCTATAAGAATTCACATAAACATGCCCCTGTGTATCAGAACAGCCATGATCACATGCATAAATATACCCAAAAAGGAAACATGAAAGAAAAAAAAATGAAACCTTGATACAACCTTTGTCAACTACTTACCGATTTAAACAGCACTATGTACATTTTAGAAACCATGACTATTTAAATGTAACATGTATTCTAGGTGATTACATGAGCATGTGCATGTGCGCACATGCATGCACACATACATACACACACACTGCTCTTCTCCATCTCCCCCCCCAAAAAAACACTTAGTTCTCATCCTATCAGCAACGCTTAGTAAGAACCATCGACAAGCGTACAGTTTAAGCTTAGTTTGCTTCCTGTGTTTACTGTGTTTGGATAGTCTTTGACTAGCAAGGGGGCAAGGTTTTGTTAAGAACTTAGAGCTGTAAACCAAAACCAAAACAAAACAGAAAGAAAACAAAACAAAATCCTCTGGTTTATACTGTATGTTGGTTCAGCTTCTGCATCAATTTGAATACTCTAAAGGATGCTGGGATGGCTTGTCAAGCATCGTTCTTAGTTGTGTCTTAGAGGGGTTTTCCAGAAGAGAGATTAGCACTGAATTCAGTTCTTGAGCAAAGAACGTTCAACCATAACAATGAGAGTGACATCATCAAACCTTCGGATCCATGACCAAGAAGCAGCAGGGTGGAGGCAGGGTGAATGCTCCCACTTTTCTATGGTTGAGATAACCATATTTCCTCAATTATAGGACTTAGAACTTTGGCTTCTGAGACTTACACCCTAGTTAATTTTCTGCTAACTGTGATGAGAGACTAAATCTTCTTTTTTTTTTTGTGGTTTTTCGAGACAGGGTTTCTCTGTGGTTTTGGAGCCTGTCCTGGAACTAGCTCTTGTAGACCAGGCTGGTCTCGAACTCACAGAGATCCGCCTGCCTCTGGTAAAAAATGGCTAAAGAAATGTCTGGAATGAAGAGTAGATTTGGGTTCCAAAATCCAGAGGAATAAAAGTACATAATGGCAGGGTAATGTGGCAGCAAGCAGCACACATGGGGCTGGAGATGGGAAGCTGAGAGAACCTGTAACTCATGTCACAAGCAGAGACTTGGAAGTTGCTCAGTCTTTAAATCTCCAAACCCTGCCTCTAGTGACATGTTTCAGTCAACATGGGAGTTCCTTTTGAACCTCTATGAATAACACAACTAACAGGAGACCAAGTATCACACATCTGAACCTACGAGGGGACAGTTTCATTGAAAACATTACATGCCTCCTACCAACCACTTCTATTATGAATCTTCTATTATATTTGGTGTTACTTGTCAACTTAAAAGAATTTAGAGTCACTTGGAGCATGGGCCTCTGGACACGCCTGTTTGGGATTACCTGGACAATATTAATTGAGGTGGGAAGAACCATCTTGATAGAGTGTTGGACCTTTTCTTGGGTATTCCTGGACTGTATAAATTGGGAAAAAGAGCTGAGAATTCATTAATCAAACCATGCTTCCTATTTCTGGTAGATGATATTCCTTGCCTTACTCATGATAGACTATACCTTTTTCTCTTTTTAATTGCTTTTGTAAGAGTATTTTATCACAGCAGAAAGAAAAGAAAGTAGGAAATCCTCTGACCTTGACTTTTAGTCTTTTGACTTCAACCTGGTTGTCATGTTTCTCCATCTATTCATAACAGATCACGGGAGTTTGCAGCCTCCATCATCATGAGATTCAATTCTTATAACAAATCTCCTTTCAACAAATTGGCACCAACATGGTGGACTAAATCCATGTAAAACCTGAGAGGGCTTAAAAAGGAACTCTAGGTACAAAAATACAAAGTTTAATCACATTTTTTTTTTCTGCCAGAGGCAGAGGTTTCTTGATTCAGTGGTAGCAGGAAAAAAAAATCTTGCCATTTTTGAAATGCTGGCTTTGTGGGCCATGCTGCCAGTGCAAACTCAGACTCTTTTCAGACAGGAGGTCTGACTACAGAGCATTTGAGTGGGGTTTGTGAGTGGACTGGTGCAGCTTGCTTAATGGTGGCCTGGACTGCCTGTGTGCCTGAGAATAGGGCTGTATGCATGGCTCTCAGAGGCAGCAAAAAGCTCTGCCATGCTGGGCTGGATGGGACAAGCAGAAAGTACCATATATACCCTAGCAATGCTACAGCTTAAGTTTTTAAGAAGTGTTTAGCATTTTAAGAAGTGCTCCTGGACAGTAAAGAATTACAGATACACCATAGGACAGATTCAGACATAAAAGACTTCTAAATGAGTCACAGTGTTGGAGAAATGTACATAGGCTTGAGAAACAGAAGAAAAAGAGTATGGAGAGTTATAAAAAGAAATAAATGGTTTTTAAAAACAAAACAAAGTCTTTAAAGAGGCAGAGTACAGACAGTCATACATTAAAGGAGTATTAAAAAGTAATAGAGCAAGAAAAGCCACGTAAAGATGGAATATACAAAGAAAGTCTGGATTGTGTATATTATTGTGTTATCTTTAAATTTTTTGACTGCAGGGAAACATTGATTCTGGGAACTGCCAAGCTAAGCAAACATATATATTTCAAAGTTATCTTAAATTCAAAATTTGAATCTAAAGACATGTTGCTTTGGAAAAGAGGTTTTTTTGTTTCCACAGTGGATGAGAACCCATGGATTACTTCCAGCCTAATATTGTTTGATGGCCCAAGACCACCTGAAAGGTTGTCTTGAACACCCCTCAAAAAATTACATCATTCTATAAACAGAAGGATACAATTTGGAAAATAACTATGTCCATATTCCCAAATATTGTTTATAAATATTTGTTTACATTTAAAGGGGGCTATGCTATAGAGATTTGAATTGGTATGGATCTTGGCTTATTAATACAAACTTAAGGTCAATTTTTATATGCATATTTCTGCTATTGATTAAGGCATTGTGTTTATGCAGCTCATTTAAAAATGTAATGTATAATTAAGAAATTTAGGTTAATAGATAATCATCTATAATAGTAAAGCCTTTAGTCATGTTAGTTAGGTTTTCTAGATATATAGAGATATATTTCAATTAGATGGGGATTCTTGAAATCTTTCAGATACCCTTCAGAATATGGCATTTAAAATGTTTTAAGAAGTTAGGAAATTTCATGACATGAGACACATCTGCTCCTGGCAGCACCAATCTATTTCAAGAGGATGGTGGGCATTGAAGAGGCTCCTTATAGAGTTTGTTAGCCATTTGGGCAAGGAACTGCTCTTGCTTGGACTGCTTGATGAAGTGGACATGCACGATCCACAGAGAAATGACTGCTGAACTTGCCTAAAAGTGAGATGATCTTTTGGGGTTCCTGATTCATGAAAGACTCTGCTAAACATTCTGAAGGATGCAGAAGAAAGTGATTGGCAAACTGTCAATATAGGTGGAACTGTTTTTGAAATTTCCTGCTTCATGGAAAAATCTGATGGATACTATGGGCCTGTAGGCTAAAGATAGATGACCCAATAGTACAAAAGAACTTTCATTGACTGTTCAGGCAGTGAGATGCCTCTGTCAATTCTAGAGTTTTGGAAGTTGCTTACAATTAACTTTTTATTTACTTAAGTAATAGTGTATCCTTCTGGAGTCTTTGATGGAGTCAAAGAATAGTTATAATTATAATTTTGCTTAATTATGATAAAAGATAAAGTAGATATAAATATTGTAACTATAATTCTTGCTTGATAAAACCTTCTTTTTTATTTAAACAGTAAAGGGGAGGTGATGTGGGACTTCCCTCTGTATGCTATGTATACAATTGGTGAATAAAGAAACTGCCTTGGCCTGTTGATAGGACAGAACTTAGGTAGGTGGGTAAAACTAAACAGAATGCTGGTAGAAAATAGGCAGAGTTAGAGAGAAGCCATATAGCCTGCTGCAGACAGACACTAGAAACTTTAGCCAGTAAGCCAGAGGTATATGGTGATACACAGATTAATAGAATTGTGTTAAATTAATATGTAAGAGTTAGCCAGTAAGAAGCTTGAGCTAATTGGCCAAACAGTGATTTATTCACCAATGGTATTCATAGCATACAGAGGGAAATCCTACATTACACATTTACATATAAATCACTGATTCCTTTTTCCTAAAGAGCTCATGGACAATACTCTAAAATCCAAAATGCTAAATTACCATGCAGTCATAATCTCAAGATCAAAGTATGTTGTCTGTCTCTTGAGAATCATGAGAATACTGACTTAAGAACCCAAGAACATAACTGGTAAGTGTTGGGACTTTAGTTTAGTAGATAGAATGTTTGCCTAGCATGCAAAAAGCCTTTGTTTCAATATTCAGAACCATATAAATCAGGGATAAATCTGTAACCCCAGCACTCAGGATGAGGAGGAAGGTGGTTCTGATGCTCATGTTCATCCTTGGCTACACATCAAGTTGGAGGCAAACCTGGGACTTAGGTATGACTGTGTTTCAACAACAAAAGAATAGCTGGTATATACTCATTGTTTTTAAAGTTTCATAAGGCTTTCTGAGTTCATAAGAATTCTGCCATGTTGAACATCCTCTCTCAGTGTCTGAGAATGCTTCAGGCTTCTGCTCACCCTATACCTCAATACACTCCTGGTTAAACTTAGATTGTAATCCTACTACCACTGCTGCAATCTAGTCTTATGTAAAAAACAAACAAACATACATTTCTGTTTGTGTTCTTCATTTCTGAGGTCTTATCTTCTCTGTAGCAGCATTTCCTCAGTATTCCCTAATCTCCATTTAGTACAGAAAATAGGGTTTGCCAAGCACAGATGTTCCATAAGGGGCACTGAACAATCTGCAGTTCACTGACTGTATTGTCTTTGAAGGGGAGTTTCAATATCTGAATTAGTTTCTGTCTTTTCTTTGAAGAGTGAAGCCTTAAGCACTGAGGGCAAGTTAGTGACATAATTTCTGTTTTTTTTTTAATTTATTTATTTATTAAGGATTTCTGCCTCCTCCCCGCCACCGCCTCCCATTTCCCTCCCCCGCCTCCCATTTCCCTCCCCCCCCCCCTATCAAGTCCCCCTCCCTCATCAGCCCAAAGAGCAATCAGGGTTCCCTGACCTGTGGGAAGTCCAAGGACCGCCCACCTCCATCCAGGTTTAGTAAGTTGAGCATCCGAACTGCCTAGGCTCCCCCAAAGCCAGTATGTGCAGTAGGATCAAACCCTCATCAGGCGATGAAAGGAGACAGAGACCCACATTGGAGCACCAGACGGAAATCTCAAGGTCCAAATCAGGAGCAGAAGGAGGGGGAGCACGAGCAAGGAACTCAGGACCGCGAGGGGTACACCCACACACTGAGACAATGGGGATGATCTTTCGGGAATTCACCAAGACCAGCTAGCCTGGGTCTGAAAAAGCATGGGATAAAACCGGACTTACGTAGTGGACAATGAGGACTACTGAGAACTCAAGAATAGTGACATAATTTCAAAGCTTGCCTTATCCAGTTACATGTTCTGCTTCGATTCATTCCCAGGACAGGTTGGAAAAAGGAACTTATCTGTCAGACTACACAAAGTAAAGAGGTATCAATACTATACTAGGAAAAATGGTTCATAGATAATATACATAAGGCAATGTTCTAGTCATGAAAACTGCTGTCAAATGGATGGAACTAGCAAACATCATCCTAAATGAGGTAACCCAGAAAGGCAAATATGGTTTGGCATATACTCACTTATAAGTAGATATTTGTTATAAAGTATAGGATAACCATCCTACAGGCCACAAACCCAGAGAAGCTAAGTAACAAAAAGGATTAAAAAAGGAGGATGGATGGATCTCTTTGTGAAGGGTAAATAGAACAAGGATTACTCTTGGTAGATTACCCCTCAATAAGGGGTAACAAGCAAGATCAGGTTGGGGGAGAATGGAGGAAGAGACTACTGAGAGAGGCAACTAGAATCTGGAAGCAACTCTGGAACAAGCTATAAATAATACAGAAACTCCCAGCAATCTATGTGGGTGACCCTAGCTAAGACTTCTAGCAATGGGGGATATGGAGCCTGAAATGGCCATCTCCATAACCAGGCAAGTCTTCCAGAGGAGGGACTGGAAAACCAACCCAGTCTAAAACCCTTCGACCTACAATTTGTCCTTCCTACAAGATGTACTTGAGTAAAGAAGCACAGAAATTGGAGTGACCAACAAATAACAGGCACAGTTTGTGAGCTTATAACCTAGAGGGTCTGGCACCAGAAGTGAGAGAGCCCAGTGACCCACAAAAAAAGCCAATGAAATGATTCCTAATGATATTCTGCTATACTCATAGAGTGGTGCCTAGTCCAACTGTCATTAGAGAGGTTTCACCCAACAACTGAGGGAAGCAGATGCAGAATCTCACTACCAAACATTAGGCGGAGTTCACAAAATCTCCTGAAGAGAGGGAGAAAGGATTGTAAAAACCAGAGAAGTCAAGGACAAAACAAAATATTCATAGAATAAACAAACCCATGCTCATAGGTGCTCACAGAAACTAAACTGAAAACCAGCTAGCCTGTATGGGATTGACTTACACACTGTGCATATATGTTACAACTGTGTAGTCTGGTCCTCTTATGGGACTCCTCACAGTGGGAGAAGGGGCTGTCTTTTTCTCTATTGCTTGCTTTTGGGACTCTTTCCTCCTGACTGGTTACCTTGTCCAGACTTAACGGAAGAGAAGGTTTTTAGTCTCACTGCAACTTGATATTCAGCAGTTGGCTGCTATTCAGTGGAGGGAGGCCTGCCCTTTTCTGAAGAGAAACAGAGTGGATGTGATAGGGGAGAGAGGAGGTAGGGTGACAAACATGGAGGAGAAAAAACTGCAGTTGCAATGTAAAATAAATAAATAAACAAACAAACAAAGAACGGCTTACACCCAATTAAAGTAACACAGACACACACACAAGCACACTCACACACACACAAAACGTCTTTTCCTACATGGTTCAAAGTTATGTCAATCAAACTAACTAGGGCAAGCAAAGACTACATTTTGGATCATCACATAATTTGACATAAGAAGTAGTCTTTTCAGAATTTTTAATTGGATGGAGATCACATCCATGGCCTCATGTATGTTAGCAAGGGCTCTTTTACTCAGCCAGTTCATCATTTTACTGGTATGATGAGCAAAGCTGTGGCTATAGTTTCCTAGTCTACGGCTACTTTGGGGCCTCAAAGGCAATCAGGGTTCATAATCTCCTCTCATGTAAAGTTTAGACAGTAAGTAGCTACCCCTTAAGGAAAAGTCTTCCTGGAGATAGATAGATAGATAGATAGATAGATAGATAGATAGATAGATAGATAGATAGATAGATATAGATTAGAAATAGTTGTTTTCTCCACTTTTACACTTGTACTTATGTAGTTCCAATGACAAAATAGACAAACCTTGAATGAGCATTTTCTTGCATAGAATCAGACTGAAGGCCTTAGGCCACGTGCGGCAAGCACCCCAACATTGAGTGTCACTGCCTGTATTATATTCTATTTCCTCTTAGGGAACCACGTCTTCTTCACTCTTTAACAGCTACTATCATATTCTTTTGGGTGGAGTCAGTGGTGTGGGTGTTTCTCTCAGGGTCTCAGTTTCCAAATTGGGAATGAGGATAGTTAATTCTAAGTGCTTAGTCACTCAATAAATGCATATTTATTTTTTTTCCTTCACTAAAACCTGCAGGTTTTGTTGCAGAAATTCTCCTGACATCCTTTATAATGTGAATAGAAGATGATTGACTCTAGACTTCGGGAACCCTAAGTCAAATATGTCCCTCCTTCCTTAAATTGTTTTTATCAGAGGGTTTTATCACAGTAATCAGGAATCAGGAAAAAAGTAGGATGCGTCCATCACATAACTGCTTCTCTAGTTATCTGTCTTTAAGGTCTCATCAATAATAACTGCTCTGACTTTTCAAGAGCTTCTTTTGTTAAAGAAAACACTGTATTGTAAGCATTAACTCAGTCTTCTTAGATGCTAACAAGTGAGAGACTTGAGAGTTAAATACAAGTGGGAAATACTAGTTCTTAGTGACTTGGACCCCTTTTTACTCTTGGGATCCTTACACATCAATTATCTTTGATTCTGGATGACTATTTCATTGAGTAAAAGGTGTTTACTTGATACTACTGGATAAGCAAAATCATTCCATAGTGTGCACTCATCTAAAGTGCACTGGAGTCACCATCGCCCATTGAATTGCTGAAGGGTGAGTTATAAGGGCCCCAGTGGCTCTCTCCTACTTCTGGTAAAAAGATTTACTTTATCATTTTCAATTATGTGAAGGGTATTGTATGTGTGGTGGTTATTGTATGTGTGGTGGCTTGAGAGAAAATGACCCCTAAAGAGAGTGGCATTATTAAGAGGCATGGCTTTGTTGAAGGAAGTGTGCCACTGTTGGGGTGGGTTTTGAGGTCTCTTTTGTTCAAGCTCCCCTCAGTGTAACAGTCAGTTGACTTCCTGTTGTCTGCAAGATGTAGGACACTCAGTTCCAACACCTTGTCTGTCTGCATGCTGGCATGCTCCCCGCCATGATGTTAATGGACAGAATCTCTGAGAACGTAAACAAGTCATCTCACTTAAAGGATAGGAAGGAGACAAAAACAAGATCTCCTGAGTAAATTGGGAACATGCAGGTCACGGGAGAGGGTAAAAGGGGAGAGGGGAAGAAGGAAAGGAAATGGAGAAAAGTGTATAATGCAATGAAAACAATAAAAAAGAAAAAAATGAATTGCTGTGGTCACGGTATCTTTTCAAACAATAAAAATGCAAACCGAGACAGTATGTTTACATATGTGCAGGTGCCTATAGAGGCCAAAAGAGAACATCAGACCCACTGGAGTTGGAGGCACAGGTAGTTGTGAGCTACTCAATGTAGACTCTAGAAAAGAAATACAGGGTCTTTTTGCAAGTGTAGTATTTACTTAGTCACCGAAGAATCTTTCCTGCCCCTCTATCCTACTTCTATTATAACATCAAAGGTTGATTGACACCACTTTGGAAGAGCAGGAATAAAACATGCAAGTTAAGGAAGCGGGGAGCCCTGAGTTAGGTGATGAGCTGCAATGAGCGATGAGTAGGAAAGCAACTTCTGTTTTGACTTTCATTGTCTGAGCCTGTCACACACACTGCCTCCTGTCTCCTTCCTATCATCTACAGATTGCATGATGCCTGTGCCATAGCAATCTGTTATATTACAAAATTTCATGTGTGTACACGGATGCTGCTATTCTATTGACACGTGTGTCCCAATCTATGGAATGCCTGTCATAAGCATTTTATACCTGCACTAAGGCATCTCAAGCAAAATAAAATTTGATAAAAGAAATGTACCTTGTATTTCTATTTATTCTTCCCACTGTACCCAATAAACCATGTGACCTGAAGAAAACAACCTAAGCAGCTATGGGTCTTTCCAGGGTTAATCATTTTCTGAGTGGAGAAATTTCAAATGCCAAGTCCAACACTGCTGACCATCTGAGCTTATTCACCTTTGGAGAAATCCACACAGACAGGAAGGAGTGAAGCCACCAACAACTGAAAATCACTAGGGAGTTATCATTTGACTTACAAATGTCCCTGCTGGTTTTTCAAAGGAAAGAAGGATGAGTACGTATCATTGGAACTGAAATTTCCAGGAACTGCAATGTACTACCACAACCGTATCCGGAACTCTGCCTCTTATTTTAAAGGTCATGCCTCTGTAATTCTGATTTTAATAAGCAGAAATATTTTTTCAAAAGTGTAGCCTAATTTTATTGTTCATCTTTAAATATTCATTTCCTATGTGATGGGGTATGAATTTAAAATTCAAATGACTTCCTTTCTTTTAATTCTTAGAATATCATCTGGTAGTAAAAATGACAGTTCATTTATCACAAAAAAAAAACAAATAGAATAAACTTCATAATTAAAATTATTTACAACCTGGTACTTAAAAGTGAATAAACTACAAATGTCAGTTGCATAACTCAGATTCCTTAGAAACTATTTTAAGGAAATTATTCATCTACTGAGTCACCAGCTCATAGCATTAAAAGGAGCATTAAAGTTCAAGCTCACTGCCTACAAAACCCTCATTACCGACAGATACACGAGAGTTCCTCTGCAAGTGCGGGTCATGTTCTAGAAAGGTGCAATGCTAAGAAACAAGTTCAGGACTAGCATTTCTAAATGCATTGTAACAATAAACTTAGACAAGCGGTGCCAGATACTGAACAAAATTTTCCAGGATCTCATGTCTCTGTTCCAGCCAAGGTTTTTATTTTTTTTATTTTTTTTATTGTCTAAATCCTCAAATCAAGGTTATAGGAGATACTAGAAATCTCACTGTCAATAAACTATAATTTTCCATGTAATATAAGCAGAGATCAATGACAGAGCATAATATTTCTAGAAAATAACTCATAGCTGTCCCCAATTGGTACATGCAATTTGTAAATATTAAACATATTTGAGAGGAAAGCTCTTAATACAAATACACATTTATTGGTGATGAATGCATAAAGGCAATCACACGGGGTTCCATCCATTCCCTATCCAAAGACATCAGTTCCTTGAGCTCCTTCTTCAGACTGCTCTACTAAAGGGCAATAGACTGTGGAGCTTAAAATCCCAGAAATTCATTCATAGTTCCAAAGCCTGAAAGTCAGAACCACAGTTGTGACAAACCCATACGCCAAGAAAGGATCTGTTTTAGATTTTATTTTCTGTTCTGACTTTTACTGGAGGTACTGATGTGCTGATATTTGACACTATTTGGTGGTTTCAAAGGTCAATCCCTTCCATTTCTGTCTTCAAGTGCTCTCTCTCTCTCTCTCATTCTCCCTCTTTCTCTACTTCTTCATCATTTTTTTTCAATTTCTTCTTCTTTTATATATAAAGAAACCAGTTGTTGGTTGTTGAGGACATTCATGCAACATCATGTTAAGCTTATAAAAATTGTACAATTCCTATATTAAAAAGGTTGTATTCAGAGAGACTATGGCATTAGGACCTTAATATGTTTGAGCAGATGATACAATTCAACCCACTAATTCTCAAATCTCTTAATTAAAGGACACCTTACAAAGAAAACAATGAATGCAATTTTGTGTGACTTTCTCTGAATGACTCATGAATATTTGGCCAACTCAGACATAAATAAATATATAATAATCAAGTCTAATTCCAAAACTTATTATTTGGCCTTAGTATAAAGAATATTTCTAAAAGCCAGTAACAAATCCTGCCTTTGACTTGTCAGACAATAGTTAGCCCACATGACAATCATGCAGCTACCCTAATCAATTTGTTCTTACTGAATTTCAATTTTATAATTTTAACTTTTATTTACCTGTGAGTTTTAAAATTATATGTAGCCTCTTCCCTCATGTATTTATGTGAGAAGTACTTTGAAAATCTGCCATATATTCCTGTGCAGAATCATTCTAAATCCCTGATACTCATTCCTTGGCAAAGTCTAAAAGTTGTGGTAATCCCATTCAATACTACATTTATGAAACAACCTATGAGATATATGAGGGAAGTGATGCTTCATTGAGTTGTATCTCTGGTATAAAAACCTGAATTTTATCTTAACTTTTTTGCATTACTACGTATGTGTAGGGTCCATTGCTTCTAAAACAGAAGAAAAAATACTGAGTAACACCCTGCCCGATGAGCATGTATTATACTTCCTATGCATTAAATGTGATCAATCCTTAGATAAATTGTTTTAGCTTTAGTAGTCCTTTCTTCCTTCTCAAACTCCACTGCCTATGGAATGTAGTTCCAGATACTATGACAAGAATCAACCTCCCAAATAAACTTATTTTCCACTGACTTCTCTTTATGGACCCTATTGTTTGCCTAAACATTTTCTTTGTGAGAAAAGGCCCTCCTTAGCTTGCTAGCTTACTACATGGCTATATGATAATTATATATCCATGAATTCTTTTTTGTCCAAGAGCCTTCCTTTTTAATAAAACTTTTATCTATTCTGTGAAGTTTTCATATATTTATATAGTATATTTTGATTATTCACTACCTCTCCAAGACACCCCCAGCCTATTTCCCTCCCAAATTCAAGTACCCCCACCATGCACACTCTATTTTCTCAAACACACAGAGAGAGAGAGAGAAAGAGAGAGAGACAGAGAGACAGAGAGAGAAAAAAGACACACAGAGAGAGAAAGACAGAGAGAGAGAGAGAGAGAGAGAGAGAGAGAGAGAGCAAGAGAACACTCTATTTGAGACAGCTGTCCCCCAAAGCTCCAACCTGTGGAAATATTGTGGAGAGATGGAACATTCATGAAGTAGGGCTAGTGTCATTGGAGCCATGCCCTTGTAGGGGACAATGGAACCTTAATCCTTCCCTATTGTTAACATTCAGTTCCTAGCAATGAGGTAACTACGTTTTCTTTGCCCTACACTCACACCACCTGCTATTGCCCTGATACAGGTCCTAAAAGCAATGGGGTCAAACTTTTATGAAGGGTGTGAAAAAATAATTTATTTATATTTAAAATTGATTGTTTCATAATTTTGGTAGAAAGTTGGCTAACAAACGCACACTTGTTACCTTGACAGAAGAGGGGTGGTAAGAATGTCAGAAACAGAAAATAGAGAGGGGACCTGCGAAACGCTGGTCTCTGAAAAGGACACGGGTCTTGCACTCATTCACTCACAGCAGCTGTGGTTACCTGCATAAGACCAAGCCAGTGAATGTCAGGCATGCTATACCCATGAACCCTCAGCAACATTGCTGCTTACACAATAGCTTAAGAAGAACATCATTAACAGACTTGCTAGCATAAAAGTGGGAAATCTCAAGGGACCCTCATCAATAGACATCTAAGGAATGATGGGAACAGGAAAACATCATTTTCCCGAGGGAAGATTGCCCCAGTTGGTTACCCAATACCATTGGTTATCCCTGAAATGACATACATACAAGTAACATTATAAGGACTGAACAGGTTATATTGAATTAGAACACACATATTTGTGTTATATATTATATAATAACACATTACTACATATTATGTATGTTCTTATATATAATACACATAACATATACACACACATATATATGTATATATGGAAAATTATGCCATAAATTTGAGAGAATGCAAAAGGGGGTATATGGGAGGGGTTGCAGAAAAAAATAGAAAGCAATGAAACAATGTAATTGTATTTTAACTTCAAAACATCCAAAAATAATTTAAGATTCCAGCATGTTGCCCCTGAGGCCCCAACCCTAGCTAAGGACCATTGGCAGCTGGTGGTTGCTGAAGTAGGAAGAATCACTTTTCTTTGGTAATATGATGACTGGTAGGTTGTCATATCTCAGTGGATAACCCCACATCCATGCACTGTTGGAATCAGTGGGCCAGGAATAAGGCAAACAAACAAACAACAACAACAAAAAGGAACATAAAATGGGAAGGGAGATGCACTGGGAGCACCAAGAGAAAATTGGAAGGAAGGAGTCAGGGTTGGGTATATTATATATACAGATATGAAGTTTTTCAAATAACAGCTTCTAAAGGAGAAACAATTAAAATGCTGCACATATTTATAAGCCTTAGAGAAGGGGGTATATTGGCTTGGAACTAACAGAGATTTAAAGAATATTCATGGAGCAAATTAATATGTGAGCTCTTTAGCCAAAATTGGTTCCACATGAATAACATTGTTTAGATGTCATAAACCTCAGGAAGCATAGCCACTTATTACATGTTGACATGAATGAACCAGGCACTGTACAGTGTGCTGGTCTCACATATCATACACAAAGAAACTTTATCAGATTTGGAAATATGTTATTTGGCAAAACAGTAAGTACTAATTATACCTTGCCTTCTAACATTTGATTGGTCTCAAACTATGCATAAAGAACTAAATTATTTTTACTTTATGACTTTAAATTATAGAGAAAAGGGAAAAACACTGAAAATAATTAGTATATAGAGTTGGCAGCCTAGATCTATTTAAGCAATTTAAAACATTGAAATAATACCAACTAATGACCAACATATTAATATTTTAAATACCAAATCTGAATTATGACTCGTTAGGAATGGTGAAATGAAAAGTACTCATTTAACACAGAACAAAAACAAATGTCCATTTTATGTTATTTGAGTTGGAATTTTTAAAAGCTGATAAAAACTCGGTTCTATTTAACTATGTGTTAACAACCATCAGATAAAATGGAAACATAAATAGAATTACTTAGACTGCAAATTTTGTTAAGCTCCTTTGCATCACCATTTTCACCTGAACGGATGCAGTCTAGGTGGTGGAGAAATGGTCAACAGACAAGAGTTGACTGTTCTTGCAAAGTAGTGCAGTTTATTTCCCAGCACCCATATCTGGAGGCTCACAACCATCTGCTCCTCCAACTCTAGGGATCTCCCTCCCTGTCCTTGCCTTAATGTATATCTGCACTAAGGAGTATAAATAGAGACTGTTCCTTTGTTCCCTAGTCACTGAGACCTTAATAATCACACAGAAACTATATTAATTAAAATACTACTTGGCTTATTAGCTCAGCCTTCTTATTAACTAACTTTTACATCTTAAATTAACTCATTTCTATTAATCTGTGTATTGCCACAAGGCTGTGGCTTACCTAAGGTTTTGTGCTGGTGTCTTTCTCCTTTGGCAGCTGCATGACATTTCCTTGACTCCATCTACTCCCTTCTCTATATCTCTTCCAGTCTGGCAATATTCTGCCCTGCCATTGGACAAAGCAGCTTCTCTATTAACCAATGGTAATAAAACATATTCACAGAATACAGAGGGAATCCCATATTAAAGGAGAACATACCCACATACCAACACACAACACACATGTTAATAAAAATAAAATAAAACTTTTAAAAAATATATAAATTTACATATAAAAAGAATCATCACCACTAATCTTCTACCTATTAATCTTCCAAGTCTGTTGAGCACTTGTGATCCAACAAGGCCTCAAAATATCTCCTGTCTATATGAAAAGTCCTGTTTTCCAACAGTTTCCACAAAGTTTTGAGACAGAACAATGCTTAATAGCATACACCCAAGAAGAGAGGAGAGAATATGATAGCTGGGGTTTGCTGACTTCAAGTCTAGATGAGAAATCTGAGCCCTAGGTTCAAGGAGAAAGGCCTTACCTCAAAGGAATGAGTCAGAGGTGGACAGTGATAGAGGAGGACACCCGGTATTCTATTTTGGCCTCTGCATACATGTGCAAATAAACACATGCTCAAAGACACAAAAACACACAGAGACATACCAGAACAACATAGATAGATAGATAGATAGATAGATAGATAGATAGATAGATAGATAGATAGATAGATAGATAGATGACAGATAAATCCCTATATCTTTAGAAAAACTATTGTTTAAATATTCTTGTCTCCTGGTTATATATCTATTTTTTCTGTTTCTAATTTCTTTGTTTATTTTGAAACAAGATTTCTCTGTGTAACAGCCTTAGCTATCCTTGAACTAGTTCTTGTAGACCAGGCTGGCCTTGAACTCACAGAAATCTGCCTGCTTCTTCCTCCCGAGGGCTGAGATTGCCTAACTCTATTTTCTTTTAAATATACTTGACCACTTAAGCTTATGACTCTTTGTTTTAGTGTCATAAGTTCACCTTTTTGAGAATGTTATTCTCTATGAGGAAGCACCATCAAATCAAGCTTTAGTAAAATAACTTCTCTTCTAATTGTCTACTTTCTCATGTACTCATTCTCCCTCATTCTGCTATATACAATTCCCACTCACCAGCAAACACACATGGTGTTGGTGGTTCCTTTCTTTCTTTTACTTGGTCTTTGTGGACAACCCTAGAAGGACGCTGGTAAGATGGTTCAGCGGGCAAAAGGACTTGCTGGTAATGCTGACTAGCTAAGTTCAACCTCCAGAGTCACTCAGAGAACAGGTTCCAAAAGCTGTCCTCTGATCTCCACATGCATACATACACAGAAATGAAAAATAAATATAAAAAAATGTTGTAAAAATATAGGAGGTAGGTATTATAATTAATTCCTCTTTTGAAATAAAAGCTACAAGAATAAAAATATGAGCTATACTAAAGTTTAAGCACAAGTACAACACCAAACACACACAGATACACACACACACACACACACACACACTTTTTGAAAAGCAGAGTACCATACTGATCCAGTTTGCCTCAAATTTGTTATGTAGTGGTTAATGACCTAGAACTTTTCACCATCTTCTCTTTAGCTTTGGGGTGTTGATATTAAGGTTGTGCACCATCACACCTGGTTTTGGTTTTGTGATCGACTCCAATGTTGGTAAGTACTCTAGCCACTGATCCCTAGAACTAGCTCATTTGCTGTCATTGTAAACAGACTTTTTGTCTTATTCCTTACCAATCCTTACCAATAAACACATTGTGCATAGCAACTTCTTGACAGATAAAGTATCTGTATGTGAAATTGTGACATAGGGGAAGGCAATGCAGTGCTTCATTTCTTATTTTATGTGTCTACCTCTTACTCCTGGAAGTCTATATAGACACTATGCTGGAGACATAGCCATAGTTGCTTTAATTGTGTTATCCAATGCTAGGAGGCTCCTGAGGACTGGATTTCCTTCCTTCCTCTTCTATCTTTCTTCTTTCTTATCTTCTGCAAGCTGCCTTCTCTTTTCTACAAATAGACTGCTGGTCTCTTTGCTTTCTTTCTATGCCATTAATCTTATGCTCATGATATTTTGGACAAACTGTCCAGATGTAAACAGTAGGTGTGTCACAGAATTCACAGAGAAAACAGGATTATGAAGTCACCCCCAAGTCCTATCATTGTCAATATTAGACTCACTAACACTTTTACAATTGAAACGCTTTCACTAGTTCACTGGCCTTCGATATGAGGAAGGTTACTGAAGCCAACTCATAATGAAAGAAGTTTCGGAGACACAAGTATGCAAATTACAGTGGATCACCACATACCTAATTATTCTTCAGACGGAAGTAGGCATCCTGAATCAAGACACCCTTATGACGCTCTCATAAACCTGCAAGATTGTGTCGTTAAACTTAATAAGCAGTGCTGCTAAATTTGACTGAAAGTCGTGTTTCTGGCCACCAAAGTTTAACAAGCTTTTCTCTTTGACAGAATTATGTCCTGCTCTTGGTAGAACCAGAAATAATGGAATTACTCATTAAAAATAATGAGATGCTTCGTAATGAGCCATGATCTATAGCTTCTGCAGAACATCTTGTTTGTGGTAATATATATATATATATATATAATTAGATCTTCTAAAGGGCCTCACCTTGGGATGTAAAAGGTAACCACTGAACATGCTTAATTACCCAAACTGAATATGCCAAAATGGTTTTGCCAAATAGTAGACTAGCTGGGAAAAGAAGTTACGTTTATGAGGAAATGGATCGGGGGGGCAAAGGGCAAAGAAGGTGAAGAAGACATAAGTCATCTTTTTCAAATTTTATTTTTAATTATGTTAACATGTTAATATGTATATGACTGTATGTATATAGACATGTGTGCATGTTACAGGTGTCTGAGACATCCTCACCACGGATGCCAAGTACTGAACATCTGTCTTCTGCAAGCACAGACTGTGTTTCAACCATGGAGTCATCACCCCAGCCACCTATAAGCCATCACAACTTCTCTTCCTTAAGGAAAGAGGATGGATCCCAGCCAGAACAGGAGCATTCACTGAAGGGTTAACCTGATTTCTGGTCTGATCAGATAGGTGCACTGTTCTAACTCCCTAGCACTCTTTACTCTCCTTAGCAGCCACTTTCCTGCTGGAAAAATGGAATGTTTTTTTTTTTCTGAAGCCGTACAGAAGTTTAACGAGCAATTTCTTTAAACACTGCCCATTTTTTTCCAAGGGTTACTACAGTATGGCAGTAAGTAACTTTTCTATTATTTCCAGTCATTGTGGTCTCCCAAGTTGCTCAGAAACTCCCTGTTTGCTGGAAACTTCCAACTGGTAATCTCACTGGTGATAAGAAAAAGCATCTTTAAAAGCAATGATAACCCTAATAATCTAGAATATTGAAGTGATCATTATGCCCCAGGTGTTGTGTTTATCATTGGCTTTCTTAAGCGGGCTTTCTTAGGAGTCAAGTGTCACATTTGTCCCCATTTTAGACATGCCAAAATAAACCCTTCTTTCTGGAAGCTGCTTCTTCTTAGATATGTTGTCACTGTAACAAGGAAACTAATACAGGGAGCTTGTGCTCTGGTCTAAAGTGGTTCTGTGTTAACAAGCTAACATGATACACCAAGTTAGTCATTATGGTAAGTCACACAATGGGAGAAGAGAAAAGAACTAAAGTTAACATTAATTTATAACTTCACACCCAGTTCTGAGGACACAGAACTTCTACTGTTCCCTCCTTTTAAACCATGAGCGTTTAACTGGCAGGGCAGACACCCATCCCCAACACACACTGTTAGACAGCTCTCATCCATGGAGACATGGAAGCCATGGCTCAGATTCTAGAAATTCAGGATAGCAACCTGAATGCTGTTAGAAATTCCAAGCTCTATTCAAGATGAGAACAAAACAATCATCATCCCACTGAAGCAGCATCCTTATTTGGAAACATTACTGGAATGGTTTTAAAGCATGTCTTCCGGTTGGATCTGGCCCCAAGATTGTCAGTTTTTCCCTACTAAACTTGGCTAGGACTCAGATTTCTCAGTCACATTCTCTGTACTTTGGGATCTGGACTTGCTCGAGTTACGTTTCCTTTTCTTTGTAGAATTTTACACTGATCTTTGTTTCTTTCTTCACATCCAGTAGTTTTAGATTATTTTTCAGACACTTGTTCTCCCCGCTCCATATTCTTACCTCTGAATATTTCCTTATATGTGAGACTGCAGCAGGAGTCAAATCTGTGTGAGTTAGCCACACAGCCAGAGGACTCACCTGTCTGTCATCCAGTTAGGGTGTTTGCTTGCCTAGAACCCAGGGAAGTACAGAAATCAAATCTCACATTGAGCTTAGGTCATTTGTTTGCGCAGAAGATACAGGCCTTTGTCTAAATAGCACTACATATTATGTGGTAGGAAAAGCATACCAACATATAATGTCTCTGAAGTTTTACTTAATAATATTTGAAAAAGCAAAGGGAATTTGTCCACAGTGTATGTGATAATTAAGATTAATGTCAATTTGGGGGAACCAGAAGCAGTGGTTCTCAACCCTCATAATGCTTCTACCCTTTACTTCAGTTCCTCATGTTGCAGTGATTCCAAACACAACATTATTATTATTATTATTATTATTATTATTATTATTATTATTATTATTATTATTGCATCATAGTTGTAATTTCACTACTGTTATGAACTGCAATGTAAATACTTTTGGAGACCGAAGTTTGTCAAAGAGATCAAGACTCAAAGGTTCTAGAATTACTCCGAGACATAGCACTGGGCACGTCTGGAAGGGAGTTTTTAGACTGAGGTAACTGAGTTGGGAAGACATGATTCTGAATGTGGGCAGCACAATTCTACAGGCTGGGGAGCTGGAATAAATAAGAAGGAGGGGGTAAGCCGAGCACAAGCTTTTATTTCCTCGATTCCTGACTGTGGATGCCATGTGAGCAGCTGCTTCTGGCTCTGGATAGCACGGATTCCCACCATGCTAGCCTCTACCCTCATACTGTGATAGGTTCTTTCTTTTTAAGTTCCTTATTGTTGGGTACTTTTTAAATGCAGTATAGACACTAACTAATACAGGGAGTACAGATACCGATAGGAAGTGGTACTATGTTAACTGTCATAACGTCAACCAGAATGCTGGAAATGAAACCAGAAGCCCTGGGATTCTTCCCCAAGAGACCCGGTCTTTCCTGGTACCTGCTTTATGAGATAAGAAATTGACATTATTCACTACGCAGAAAGGCTGCTTGCTGTACATGGATTCCCAGTTCAAATGTTCTTTGTGATGTCTAACATTTCAAGTAGTCCACAGGGGCTTGTTTTAATTTAAAGACTTGATGGCAGTCCTGCACATCAACACAAGTCCTCATCAATCCAACGAGGGAGAACTCCCCTGGCTTCAGGCTCCACTGACTTCATTTATACTCACGGTTCAGTTAGAAGTGACACAGGTCCTGGTATATGGAGGGCTACTTCAGAACCTGTTTGCACAAGTCTCCTTGGAGAAACAGAAAAAAAATGTGCATAAACAAACAGGCACAGGGAACTTCAGAAGAGTATAGAAACTTGCCATGTTGCTTTCTCTTCTGTATCCTCCCAGGCCGTGCTCATTGGAGGAGGGGGAACAAATTTCCATGAACTCAATGACTTCAGAAACGAAGCTTATTTATTCTTAACATTGAAGTCTGAAATCCAACATCAGAGCATCAGCTGGGCCAGGCCCCCATGGAAGTGCACTGGAGGATGCTGTCCTCTGAGTGGGACATGGACTTTGCACTTTTGAACCCCCAACAGCTGTGATTACCTGCACCAAAGCTGAGAGCAGGAGCAGCTAATGGCCCCCACTGCTCTCGAGGGATGCATAAGTAGTTATGGATTACAAAGTAGAAGGGCTAATAGAGCCTTCCTCTCCCTAAGGATATACAGACTGCTAACGTTGAGGGAAGAGATTTTTCTGATAATATACTTGCCCATGCTCCTGTAAGCAGCCAGGTTTCACCCCTCAATTCAACAAGCTGGCCTTGGGTAGATTTGTGTCACTGGTGCCCTATCTGGGGTGAGCAGCTTCTTGTTCACATCTTTTCAGGGAATTTTCATATCAGGTCGTAGAGGAGACTATGTTCCATGCCTCCTCTTGCTTCAGTGGCTTCAGGAATTTCTATGCTTATGGCTGCAACACTCCTATCCCTGCCTCTATCCTCACAAGCTCTTCCCTTGTTGGATGCCCTAACAGGACACTTCAAATCAAAATTAATTCTATAGAATTCTCTATCCTTAAGATTCTTAAATCTATTACATCTGCTAAACTAATTCTGTGTAACTAGGTACAAATAAGAACATAAACAAGCACTTTCTGTTACTGTGGTAGAAGACTGTGACCAAAAATGACTTATGGAAGGAAGAATTTACTTTGGTTTGTGGTTCCAAGGGGGGGGGGAGTTCACAATGTTGAGGAACATAGGCAGCACACAGACAGAACAGGAAACTGAAAGAGCACATCACCAACCAAAGTATGATGCTGCCTCCATTTAGGCTGTACACCCTAAGGGTTCTATAACACCCACAAACAGCATCGCTACATGGGGACCAAGATTTCAAAAACCTCAATCTCTGCAGAACATTTCATTCACAACAGGCTTCCAAACAGATGAACTTAGTACTTTGAAGTCATTATTTTGTTTAGTTGCTATTTCATTATACGACAAAATATCTTACAAGTTGAGGATGAAAGGGTTTGTTCTGGCTCACAGTCTGTCATGGTAGGAAAGACCTGGCAAGAGGCAGCTGGTCACAGTACAAACACTGTCAGGAAGCAGAGAAAGAATAATGTTGGTTCTGGGTTCAGTTTCCCCTTTTTATTCAGTCCAAGAACCTAAGCCACGGAATAGAGTTTTCCTACCTCACTTAAGACAATCTAGGAACTCCTTCATAGATATACCCAGAGATTTATATCCTAGATGCTTCTAGACCCTATCAAGTTGACAAGTTGACAATCAATATTAACAGACACAGTATTCAAACCGTTAAAGGTAATGAGCTCTCTCTCTCTCTCTCTCTCTCTCTCTCTCTCTCTCTCTCTCTCTCTCTCTCTCACACACACACACACACACACACACACACACACACACAATGAAATTAAAAAGACACAGAAGCAGTAGCAGAGAGGGAAACAGAGAGACAGTTCCAACAACACTCACGCAGCTCTTCTAGGCACGATTTCCAGGCATGGCTGATTTATTCCTAGTCTAGGGAGCTGTTGCACCACAGTGCCAGGGGACCACACCATGAACAGGCGCTGCAAAACTAGCCAGTAAGTGGTCCTTGCCTGAAACCCCTAAAGAATAAATGCCTATCAAATGCTCACTTTGGAAGAATAGACCTGGGAGAACATACTATGGGAAAACACACATGGTATTAATACAGCACGGAATCTGATAGATACCATCATTTAGACACACACCTTCAGAATGGCATTTGACAAAGAAATGTCAGCCCAACTATGGGAGCTGAAACGTGTGTAGGACCTATGGTTAGTTGATTAATTAAAACTGGTGCCTTTGCTGATGACAACTTTCCTGATCACCAGCCTGCTCACTAAACATGTCCTATATGACTGGTTTAATTCTGGACTCTATTCTTTTAATTTTCTGGAAATATATATTAGGATTAATTCTTCATTCCATACGTTCAGACAATGCATTTTGATCATATCCACCCCCACTCTCCTCCATCTCCTCCCAGCCCCATGCCTAGCTTCCCAGATTTGTGTCTTCTGCTTTGGTGTTCCCCACGTCTTTCTTTACATATTACTCTACCTTCTCCCTCTGTGATGCCTGGTCCTTAGAGGATTATGATACGGATGGCCCATTCACAGCTGAGTCTGCAAAGATGCTTACTCTCTGCCCTTTGACTGCGAGTTTCTGAGATAACTGTCCACTAGACGCTTTGTCTAACTAGCTGTCTTCGTGACACTTGGATGAAGACTATATTAGTGATGTTCTCTGTCCCAGTTAGGGTTTCTATTACTGTGAAGAGACGCCATGACCACAGCAACTCTTATAAAGGAAAACCTTAAATTGGGGCTGGCTTAGTTTCAGAGGTCTAACCCACTATCATGATAGCAGAACATGGCAG
Source organism: Microtus ochrogaster (assembly GCF_000317375.1). Classification (NCBI taxonomy): domain Eukaryota; kingdom Metazoa; phylum Chordata; class Mammalia; order Rodentia; family Cricetidae; genus Microtus; species Microtus ochrogaster. The sequence goes on along the minus strand of NC_022013.1, from coordinate 6,158,170 downwards.
CATGCAGGCAGACATGGTACTGGAAAAGGAGCTGAGGGGTCTACATCTTGATCCATAGACAACAGGAAACTCTGTGCTACAGTGAACACAGTTTGAGCAAATGGGACCTCAAAGCTGCTCCCACAACAACACACTTCCTCTCCAGCAAGACCACACCTCCTAAGAGTGCCCCTCCCTATGGGCCAAGCATTTACACATGTGGATCTATGGGGACCATTCCCATTCAAGCCACTGTATTCTAAATTAAGACAACCAAGAAAATGCTGAAAGCCCATAGGCTTTTATGTAATTCCTCTGGGTTTCCATTAGGATGTCTCTAGAAGATTTATTTTCCTTTCTTCTCACAAGCTTGCCTTTTCAATCATGTGAAAATCATATACTCCATTTAGGACATTTTTATCAAGACTGCATGCTTTCTCTACAATCTCAGAAAATGTCTTAAGCCTGTTGACTTTAAGGGAATTTCTCTACAGGGGACAATTCCCATAATTTCTTGTCTTTTTTTTTTTTTACATTGAATCCGTAAGGTATTTTTGGATGTGAGCCCAAAAGTCACTGTTCACTCAGCTGATTTCATGGATCTGTTAATGATGATAGGGAGACATAAACCAGCACTAATTGCCAGTAGCCTGCGGGGTTCCCCACGGCGGGACTGTAACAGAGGTAAAGGCACATCCTTGATTACATTGCAGAAAAGAATTCTAGAATGAGTAGGAATGAAACAGTCTTAATGAATTTCCCAAGCAGAGATGAGCAATGCCACACAAGAGGGATTAAGTGTTTAAAGAGATTGCATAGCAAAAGGACAAAATCATGGAAGATAGCTCAGTCAGTAGAGTGTGTGTCACACAATACAGATCCCCAGCACCCATTTAAACCACTAGGTGCAGTAGCGCTCAACTAGACTCCTAGCTTGAAGATGCACACAAGGGAGAATGTCAGGCAATGCTATCCAGACAAGTAACTGAACTCTGAGTCCACATACATTCACACACGGCACATGCATAGACACATATATAAACGAAATAAAGACAAAAGGGAAGAAAAACTGGAGACTTAAAAGAAAAGGTCATAACTATGGTATTGTGCAACACACACACACACACAAATCTAAGTTGCTTTGAGCAAACAATGTAATATACAACAAGGTTTAAATTTCAAGCAAAGTTTTAAATTCAATAAAGTTTAAAAAGTAAAAATATGTGCTCTCCCTTACTTGTTTATCTTGAAAATGTTTCCTCTGTAAATGTGTATTGCAAGGAGGTGTTCATGAAATGCAGTGTCTGGACTTAAGGGTGAGAGGAGAGAGAAACGCTATTAAAGTAAAGGGCACAAGTGTCCGGGCATTGAGCAAGCAGAAATCACTGTGTCTCTAAACATTTGCTGGAGACACCTTCCGGAACACAAGCCCTCCCTTTACATGACCTTACCTTTATCATTTATGTTTCTGGATGCTCAGGCAACAGGAAATGTTAACTACTTTTGAGGTAAAGGGTTTCTTCCCCTTCCCACGTCTTCTCTATCCTGCTTCACTTAGCCCAGCCCTCTGTCTTCCTGGAGACTCCAGCTCTTTGCAGATCAGAGGGTGGTAAGTACAGGGCCAGAAGCATCTGGGAGCTTGTTAGTACAGCAGCATCTCTGACTCAGTCACTAAGATGCTATCCAAACTAGTTAACTGAAAACTCCCAAATGCTTGAAATACATCTCCTAACTCATACCTGCTTGCATGGTTACGACATGTGCTTTGACCTTCTGTCCCTATCCCCACAGACTCCCTCTTCTCCTGTCAGGACTTTGTCTCATGTTTACACAGAAAGGGATTCCAGCCCCTTTCTAACCACCATAGGAGTTGTGGCTGCTGCTGATTTTTGTTTCATCAGAAACACTCCACTGGCAAAGACCTTCACTCAGTCTGTCTAATGAGGAGCTCAACTATGATCTTTATAAATAACCAAGGCTAGGAATATTGTGCAGTCAAAATTACCTGTCACACAAGCCCAAAAACCTGAGCTCATATCTCCAGGATCCATGCAAAATTCCAGGCAGAGTCTGCACATGCTGTAATGCCAGCACTAGGGAGGCAAAGAATCGATGCACCCAGGTTAAGTGAGAGACCCTGTCTTCCAACAAAGGGTGAGAGTAATTGAGAAAAATATCTAACATTGACCTCTGGCTTCCACCTGAATGTACACACAAGTTCACTTCCCCTATAGAGGTAACATACACACACACACACACACACACACACACACACACACACACACCAAAATCTGGAGAGTCTGATGTGAAACAGTCTTTGAGAAAGTTACTGCAGAAGTGTTTCTCACAGTGAACTACCTGACCCAACAATCACCTGCAAATTTCTCCATCTGATGAACCTTTCTGAGCCAGCAATGTGGGGGGGCATCAGGGAGGTCACAATCTGCATTTTAGCGACCTCACCAGGTGACTTTGGGAACTCAGATTTGAGAGGTACAGTCCTTGAGGAGTTCCAGCCACACTCTCGGGTTCTACTTTATTCCTCCTGTAAACTAACACTTACCAGCTGACAGAAATCAATCACAGAGCATAGGAGGGCTTCCGGGAGAGACAGACACCAGACAGAGTAGGGAGGGCTTTGAACAGCCCCAGCCTTTTCTGGTTTGGTGGAGCAAGAATGGATCTTTTGGAGACACTAGCAAGTAGAAAGGGTTAGGTAGCTGCTTCTCAGCCTCTCTGAGATCTCAGGATTTAATCTCAGCCTTTGAACCCCAAGTCTTACTTATAAATAGAACAACAGAGAATTAGTTAAAGTGAGTGCAGACCTCCACAGAGTTCTAAGAGGGCACTGAATGACCTGGAACTGGACATGCAGAAAATAGTGAGTTTCCCAGCAGGAGTACTACACTCACAACCACTAAGCTATCTCTCCAGTTCCTAGAAGCTACAATTTAGACTTCTCTCCCAGATTCCTAATGTGGAAAACTGCTTAGCCACCCCTGCATTTTAGAAAAAGAGGATTCTAGTTTCTCCCTATCCCCCTATATCTAGTCACACTCTACCTGTCAAATCCCTTCCTAGATTTCACATTAAGTCATCTGAGATGATAATTGAGGATTAGAAAGACAGTAGGGTTCAAGTCTGGCCAATGAGTACACCACGTTTTTCCATACATACCCAGGTCATCAGGCTCCGTGTACCCCAACATACCAGATTACAGAAGCTGAAAAACACATGCTAGAACATTTCTGAAAAAAAAAGCATGGCCAGACACATTTTGAAGCAGGCCTTCCTCAAAGGAGACCTTGTCTTAGCTATCCTAATACCTCTACACCTATTGAAACTCAAGTCATGTGAGAACAAAGGAGTTCTGAAACCCAGTCAGACACATGAAATTGATATTTGGAAGGACAACATTTAAATATCAGGGAAGCAAGAAAAATGAGGCAAAGAAATAGATTTTCTAAACCATGTTAGAGAACCTAGCAGTGTTCTTGGAAAAATTTAGATTTTCATCATATACTAGTCCTCAATTGAATTCTACATATTTGAAATATTAAATCTATAAATCTTATAAAAATAGTTTGTGAGTTATTGCCAAATGTTGTAATAAAATAGTGGGCTTTTAAAAACACAAGGAAATACTATCAATCAACTAAACGGCCCAGGCAGAGCAGAGCCTAGAAATCAGCATTTCTAACAGATTCTCCAGTTGCATCAGGGTTTCAGGAAAAATTTTAAATTTATAGGAAAACTTGATGCTGGCTTCTTAGCAACCGAAACTGAGAACATATTAACAGAAGGCTAAATCTTCGGATTTGATGCAGAACACTAGGAATAAACAATAGTAACTAAAGACTTCATGGGCAGGCAAGATGGCTTAGCAAGTAAAGGGGCTTGCTGCAAATGTTGATGACCTGAGCTTAATTCCCAGGACAACATGGTGGAAGGAGAGGACTGACTCCTACACATTGTTCTCTGAGCTCCATATGCTCACGAACAGACATGGAAACAGATACACATGCACACACACATACACATGCATGCAAGCAATATACAATACACATATTGCTAAGCTTCATAAGATAGGTATATATTCTGCAAACTTGCTAAAATGTCAGTGGATTTATAATAGTAATACATATGCTAGGAAACCCATAGTTGCCCTTTGAGAAATCAGGGAAGATATTAGAGAGAACTCTACTTATTTCTCTAGATATAGCCAGAATAAGTTGGTGCCTATCTGAATGATTATTAGCCTCAATGACATAAAAATGGCTCACTGATACTCCATCTATACAGTGTCTGCTTTGCAAGCATGAGGAACTGGGTTCTAACCTCAGAACTTACATAAAACAGCCCAGTGTGAAAATCCATGTACTGAGAGACAGAATCAGGAGATCACTGGGGTCCACTGGGCAGCAAGCCTAGCATATATGGTGAGTTCCAGAAAGGTGGGTGAGTGACCATGTCTAAAAACCTATGAATCTCTCCTGAAGAATGCATGAAGTTTTCTTCTGGCCTCCATATGCACACACACCCCCATACATACATACAGAGCCCATATCTCTACCTTCCATTATGTAGATGAACTATTCTACCATCCAACTAAGTATCAAGTATGTCTGACCTTGGTAAGTAATATTTAGGATTTCAAGTATCTAGACTATTTCTCCTGCCTATCTATTGAGAGTTCAAGCTGTTAACCCTGAGTTTAGATATATTTTCTGAATCTTTTCACGATAAGCTCCATGTTACCACTCTTTATCAAATAATGAGAAGTGTGATGTAATTTGAAACATGTCGCTCTGGCCTGTCCCACACACCTGAGACCATTCTTTATTTCCTGGTGATCACAAGAAGAATATAGAATTGAGGACTGAGCCCATGAAATAGGAAATAAGGCTAGGTTGTAGAGTGTGTGGTACAAACTAATAATCCAGATCAAAGGTTGAGACTCTAGCAATAAGAAAAGAGACTCCAAAAAACAGTGAAGGGTCGAACATTTGACCCTACTTTCTAGCTAACTAATCAGCCTGTTAGGTGCATAGAAGACAAGAGATGATCCTGGCAAGGAGAAGTGGAGTATTAACATATGTAAGGACATAGCCTGAGCTTTACAATCTAATCAACAGTCTTTGTCCCTCAAGTCCTATAAGGGGGAAAGGACATCTGAGTGATGCTCAGATGGACTCTGGACCCAGGAGATATTACACACACGTGGTGGATAGAAGGCCACTCTATGATAGTGCTAACTATCAATTTGTAAGGATCCAGAGTCACCTGGGAGATAGTGCTCTGGGAGTGTCTTTAGGAAACTATCTTGATTGTTTTGAGATGGGAAGATTCTCCCGTTATGACTGGTGCCATTCCCTGGCAGGGATCCTGGGATGTAACCGGGGAAAGGGAGTTGAGAAGCAGCATCCCTCATCTTTCTCTGATTTCTGGCTGGATATGATGTGAGGTCAGCTGCTTTAAGCTCCTGCTGTCCTGTGTTCAGGCCTGCACTATGATACACTGTAGCCCTGGACTGTGAGCCATAATAAACTTCTCCTTAAATTATTTTTATCACAACAATGGGGAAAAAAAAGTCAAGACAGCCAATAACAGAGCAGAAAACTGGACCCTTCTGGGAATTCTTCGCAAGCATGTGCCATGAGCTGCATGACCTAGGAAGTGACTTGACTGGAGAGGCAAGGAATGGGGAAACAACAGAACGGACATGTAGAAAAATTGGGAATAGGAAAGTCATTCCCTCTGATGAACACATACCAGCAGGGACAGAGAAACACAGTACACTTACTATATAAACACGAAGGCCCAATTAATCTCAGGAAGATGTCTCTGTAGAAGAGCAGTCTTAGTGTGTGGAGGAGGAAGTTATAGTTGTTTGTTTCTACATACGCTGTCAACATCCTGGATGGGGATCACACAACTGATTCTTCATGTACACACTGGTTTTAGCTAAAGGCCAACTATTCAACAACACCTGTATTCAGACCAGCAGAAGACTTTGCCATTCCTGTGGGTCTAAGGAACTGGGGAATTTGACATGGCCATGGTCACGTATATAATACACATTCATTCAGTTCTTCTGCTCCTCACAAGAATGGTCTGGGAATCCACATTTTCACCATTGGGTGCTATAACCCAGAACCACAGAGCTGCAGCCTGCTAACATGAAATCTCAGTCTTTGGCCTGGACTGACTTTTAACTAACCAAGACTGCTATGATTTGCATAAATCTGATTTGCTTGGTCCTGACTTACATGATAGAGATTGCACAACTGCAAATTACGTTCAGAGCCAGCATCTCATGCTAACATCACAGAACAGTACACAAGCCACTGTCCTCCTCTACATAGAACAGATTATATGTGAGGCAATTGCATGCAAAGCAACTCAGCTTGGCATGAGTTACTGCCACGCTCATCAGATGGCCCTCCAGATATAGCCCTCTCTGTGACCCCCTTGAGCTGTACTCAATCAATTAATCACTCTTTTATGGTATAATGGATGAGTATATTGCCTGGCTACCAACTTCTTTGTCACTACCAGAGTGACCAACTGCCAAGACTATTACACATAGTAAGACATCACACACACTGCAGGCTTACATCAGAGAAGAGAAACCACAAGTGATAAGCCACTCAATCTGAAAATGGGACAGCAAGCTGAGAGTTGAAAGAAGGCAGGATATTGAAAGCAAACTTGTCTCATCTTTTCCATGGATGGGAACAGCATTGTCTCGTCCTCTGCTGTGAAAAAAAAACAAAGCCTCCATCTCCTCCTTCTTCCTTTTCTTCTTCTCTGATGTGGGATTCTCCCCTGTATGATGTGAATATGTTTTATTATCATTGGTTAATAAAGAAGTTATACTGGTCAATGGCTTAGCAAAGCAAAGCTAGGCAGGAAATCTGAACAGAGACAGAGATAGTAGGCAGAGTCAAAGACGTCATGTAGCTGCCAAAGGAGAAGAACCCTGAATCTCATAGATTTGAGAATCTTTGAGGGTGAATAACAGGACTAGCCTCCTCCGAGGGGGAAGAACTGCCACCATCTTTAGGAGTTCTGCTTATCCACTCACAAGAGATCAGCACAGCTGTGCTTGTTGAATATTTGCCTTCCTTTATAGAAGGAGGAGGTGGGAAGATTCATAGGACCATCACCTGAGTGTCCAACCCAGTGTGTATAATTCTGACTTAATTGCAGATGGTTTGGAAAAGGGCTAGAGAAAGTACCCGGGGAAGAGTTTGGGAGGTGGAGGTTCTATCTACTTAGTGAAGCCACCATCCTTGCTGGGTGGAGACATTCCAGTGTGGCTGCTTTAACGTCTATACTGATGACTTTAATCCCCCACATGTTGCTCTGTAAACAAGGCTAATAATCCTTGGTGAGTTTGTAGACTCCTAACTCGGTTTGCCATTCAGATGTTAGAAGGAGGTGAAAACAATATTTGTGTATCACCCTGAACAGAAATTTTAGCAACAGAAGGTTAAATAAAATTAAAGTGAAAGCCTTTCAAGGGATTCCCCCCTCACATATGCGTACACGTGTGTGTGTAAGAGACAGAGAGAGAGAGAAACAACACACAGAGTCTATGTTCATGTGTATGTGTACATACAACTATGTGGGGTTGTACAAGTCAAAGAACAACTTGGATGTCAGTTCTTGTTGCCTGCCTTATTTAAGACACGATCCTTTTCTTTCCTAGCGCTGTGTATTTGAGACTGGTTATTCTTTGAGATTCTAGAAGCTCTCCTGCCCATCTACTCCCCCATCTACTCCCCAGTAGGAGTGTTAGGGTTACAAACACCCGTGCTCTGATGCCTGCCTTCACGAAAGTTCTGGGATCTGAACTCAGCTCACCAGGTGTGCACAACAACCTCTCTACCCACTGAGCAATCTTAGAGTCCACATTCCTACCTGGCTGCTTAGCAAATTAACTGCCTTTGGTTCCAAATGAGCTTCTATTTTACTTTTTATTACAAACATCATTCCAGGTGTACAACTCACTAAGAATGTCACCAACTGATATCATTATTTCCTGATGCCTCACAACTCCAATTACGTGATTCCTTTAAGAATGCGGAAGCCGTTGGGGAAATTGCCTGACATGAAGTGGCTCTGGCACTTTCTGAGCTCTTGCGTCCTCTGCTCTGCACAGAGAACAGCTGGAGAGGTAAAGATACAAAGATGCACTGATTGCCAGGCAAGGAGCCCGAGGAAAATCTAAATTAAAGGCACTCAACTTCTGCTCACCCCAAGGGCAGCCAATGGGGCATGGCCTCCACCCTTGGGAATGGAAAAGGCTACATTGAGGAGAAAGCAGAAGGAAGGACACCTAGAGCCAGTCCTCAAAATTAAACTTTTTTTTTCCAGAGCTGTTCTTGCTGATTTGGAAACATATTCAGTTCATTGAGTTTCTCTCTCTCTCTTTCTCTCTGTCTCTCTGTCTCTCTCTCTGTCTGTCTGTCTGTCTCTCTCTCTCTCTCTCTCTCTTCTCTCTGTGTGTGTATGTATGTGTGTGTATGTGTGTACATGTTTGTGTAAAGTGTGTGTGTGTATATATATATATGTATGTGTGTGTGTTTATGTAGAGTATGTGTGTGTGTGTGTGTGTGTGTGTGTGTGTGTGTGTTCACATATACAGAGTTAAGAGGCTAACATCAGGTGTCTTCATCCATCATCCTCCACCTTATATTTTGAGACAGTTGAACCTGGAGTTCATCAGTTCAAATCAATTCACTACTGAGAGCCTTATGGATCATCCCATCTCTTCCTTCTCCATCCCGGCATGAGAGGTGTGCACTCAGCATTTGTATGGGTTCTGGACATCTGAACAAGGGTCCTTCTCTCCCTAGCCTCAGCTTTCCCTCCTCAGAACCCCATGGAGCAGGTATGTGGGGCAGTGGCCATTTCTGTTTGAATGATCCTGCTGTGCCATACAACCAATGGAAGCAGAAAGTACACTGGCCTTGAGGGTCCCACACATGATCTATGCTGTCCCTGGCCCTTCCCCGGGTTCTTTCCCTGCTTTGAATGTGTTTTCTCCTTGATACAATGCATAGAGACTCAAAAGCTCTAAACCATGAAAAACATATACTTGGGGAAGTGGTACAACCACAAAGAACATCTTGATAGACAGCGCAAGAAAAGTTTGGGTGACAGTTGCAGAAAAGGTAGGCCTCGGTGTTTTGCTCAACCATAAGGGCAAGCTCCTTTGGGGGAGCAACTAGTCTTCATTCAAAGAGTCAGATACAGAGTCTCTGGGGGACCCCACTCAAGGAATGCTAGAAAGTGGCATAAATATGTCATAATTAAAATAAATCTGATGTAGTACTGTCTCCTTTTTAATTTAGCTCTTTTGACAGGGATTTGGGGAGAGAAAATAAGATGCATACTACGTCTGGATTTTATATGGATTCTAGGACTACAAACTCAAGTCTTCAGGACTGCCTGGAAAGAGCTTTACCCACTGACCCATCTCTCCAGCGCCATTTCTGCTATTCTGACCACTTATATTTAAAATAAAGTTATATTCTTCTCTATAACTTTATTTAAAGTGCTTTCTACTTACATTTTTATATCTCTGAAAGAAAGAGGATTAGAAATACATTTGGTAGACTTGGTTTAAATTCTGCTCCCCTGAAGGTTGACTGTAGGTCTATGATGGTTGGTTTTAACTGTCAGTTTTATATAGCCTAAAATCATTAGGAAGAGAGTCGGTCTTAATGATATGTTGTCTAGCTCGGGTTAGCCTATGGGCGTGCCTTTGAGGACATGTTAATTGGCGTGGAAAGACCCACACAGAATATGGACAGCACTATTTTATGGACTGAGCTCTGAGCCGAATAAAAGGGGGTGAGCTGAGGAGTAACATGCATGTATTTACTCATATCCCTCTACTTCTTGATTACGGACACGATGTGACCAACGGACTCAAGCTCTTGATGTTGTGACTTCCCTGCAACAGTGGACTATGGTCTATAACTGTGAACTAAAGTAAGTTCTTTCTCCTCTAGGTGGCCTTGTCAGGTATTATTTTGTCACAACAAAACAAAAGCCCTGTGTAAATGCCACCAGGTTTTCACTCTCCATTAATTCCATCGCCAGCTTCTGTGAGAAAGTCTGTATTTTATTTGGAGTTGAGATGCTAGAAATACTCAGGGTCCTATGAAGGAAAGAATTTTCATATTCAAAATACTGCTCAGAGAACAAGACTGTCTTTGGCTGTCATTGCTCAAGCATTGTTCACAATGTGTGTGTCCACGTGTGTATGTGTGTGTGTGTATGTGCAGTGTGTGTGCAGTAAGTGTGTAGTGTTGTGTATGTGTGTCTTGTGTGTGCCGTGAGTGTGCAGTGAGTGTATATGTGTATTAGTTTTGTTTCGTTTTGTTTTGTTTTTGAGATAAGATTTTAGCCTGAAGCTTGCCAATTAAGCTACCAGAAGCCACAGGGCTCATGGCTAAGTGCAGACACAGGGCAGAATCTTCAACTCTTCTTTCAGTAGACTAGTGAGGATATGGTACTAAGGAACAAGTGGATATAACAATGCATCCAAAATGCAAGAACTTACTGTAATATTAATATGGAAATGTCTTCAGTGGCTTTTACCAAGAAAAACACATTTTCTAAAGAGAAAGACTTTGCCATGTAGACTCTGCCATCCTGTAGAAGAAGCTTGCCATTCAGTCTGTTCTCAGGCATAAACAGGGCACGAATTGTTCCTGGAGAGAAATACTATGAAAATGATTTCCAGGAAACATTTACTTAGAACAAAATCCAAATCTTGCTCAACTGCATCTTGCTACCACAAGCTGCCCTCAACTTTCTTGGACTGAGAAGGACCAGGATGCTCTTTTAAAAGCCTATTCCGGCATTGATATTTTTCCTATGAAAGCAATTGGCATGGAGAAGATATAAATATATCATAGGGAGCCGGGCATTGGTGGCACACGCCTTTAATCCCAGCACTCAGGAGGCAAAGGCAGGCGGATCTCTGGGAGTTCGAGGCCAGCCTGGTCTACAAGAGCTAGTTCCAGGATGGGCACCAAAGGTACAGAGAAACTCTGTCTTGTAAAACCAATATATATATATCATAGGGAACATTACACAGAATGTTTTTTATTTGCATGTGTGTGTGTGCATGTATATGTGCATCCTTGTAGAGAGGAGAGAGCAAATTTGAGTGTCATTGCTTAGGTACCATCCATCATGGTGTGTGTGTGTGTGTGTGTGTGTGTGTGTGTGTGTGTGTGTGTGATGTAGGTTAATTTTTGTTTGATTTGAAAAACAGTCTATAATTGACCTGGGGCTTGCCAATTAGACTAGGCTAGTCAGCCTGTGAGTCCCAGGATCTTTCTTGTTTGCACCTCCCTACCACAGGAATCACAAGTACTATACCATCATTCCCAGCTTTGTATATGGGGTCTGGACATTAACTCTGGTCCTCATGCTTATGTAGCCAACACTTTATTGACTGACCCCTCCCCATACCCCTTAAGCGTTTTTTTTTTTTTGAAATGATTCACTTAGGAGGGAAGAAGAATGGAATTTTTAGGTAGAGAAGGATCGGTCAGTTCACCTGTGAGAGAGAAAGCGTTCTACTTCTTCACAAATCACATGCCCAGACTCTATCTGTCTTTGAGGCATTATATCTCATGTACCTCAGGCTGGCATCAAACTTCCTATGTATCCAAGGATGATCTTGGACTCCTGATTGTCCTGCCATCCAATGGTTGAGATGATGAACATGCAGCACTGTGCATGGTTTCTGCAGTGCTGGGGATGGAATCTAAAGGCTTTGGTACATACTAAGCAAGTACTCTACCAACCGAGTATCACCAGCTCTTTCTTACAGCTCTTGAATTTGGCAATATGGAGTGTTTCCATGTTTACTTGTTTACCCAAGGAATTTGTCCACAGTATTTTCAGTCTTTGCATTTGCAATGGTGTCACCTTCAGATTAAATGATGGAAGTTGAAGCAGAGCTTCTGGCATTGCAGGCTTATCCTATGAAAATATGCAAAATGTCAACTGAAATGGTGGCATGTTTGCTCATCTACTCATTCAGGAAGATCTGTGAAGATACTATCAAGTTCTCTTCTCACAGACGGAGTCAATAAGCCTGAATGTTTAATTTGAGATGTTTATTGGGAGATTCTAGCCCATATATGTTCATATAACTTCTAGTTCATAAAGGAAGAGTAAGATCAGAAGTTTCAAGAACAGGAACAATATTTCCTATCTCATATTGATAAAATTTCCCAATAGGATTTTGTGTTAAAAATCACTGAGTAGCTTTTATTAATTGTTGTTTCCCAGGCACTATTCCCAGAGATTCTGACATAACCAAGGTTATGGACTGGTCAGCAATGACAGTTAAATGACTTGGTTTTTTTTAAAACATAAGAAAAATAATCAAAGGAGAAGATATTTGATCAAAAATTATGACTTCTTCCAAATAGGCATAAACAAAAGTCAACTCTTCAGAAGGGGAACCAATGACTGACCAAAAAACCAATCAGACCCAAGTCCAACTGTAACATGAGGGCTGGCTTTTTGGGGTTTCTGTCCTGCCCGGTACCCCACAGCCAGCCAGCCCCAAAGAAAATCACACAGAGGACTCCATAAGATTATGAACTGATTGACCCATTAGCTCGGGCTTCTTGTTAACTCTTGTAGCTTATATTAACCCATTGTTCTTATTTTCATTAGCCACATGGCTCAGTACCTTTCTCAGCCAGACAAATTACATCTTGCTTCTTTGGTGGTCTGGGCTGGACTGGAAGGAATGGGCTTCCTCCTTTCCAGAATTATGTTCTTATTGCCCCACCTCTGGTGTGGGAGAATTGTCTGTATTCTGTCAACCATGTTTTAAATAAATGTTGATTGGCCAGGCAGGAAGTATATGAGGGAAAACCAGACAGTAAGTAGAAATGATGCAATGAGAACAGGAGAATTCTGGGAAGGAGGAAGTTGATTCCTCCCACTTCTGCCCAGACCACTGAAGCAGCACAATATGATCTACCCCACTGAACAAAGGTACTGAGCCACATTGCTAACATAGATCAGAAAAATGGGTTAATCAAGATGTGCAAGTTAGCCAGTGAGAGATTAGAGTTAATGGGCCAATCAGCTTATAATTTATGGAGACCTATGTGTGCTTTTCTTTGGGGCTAAACAGTTGTGGGGAACTGGACAGGGCAGAAAACCCCAACAAACAGGCACCCTGTTCATGTTACACACCTCTACTTCCTGTCTGGTTGACCCACCTATACTTCCTGCCTGGCCAATCAGTGTTTATTCAAAACATGATTGACAGAATACAGACAATTTTCCTGCACCATCCAACTTTGTAAACTAGTTTTGTAACTAACATTGTAAATTAGTAGCGAAACTAATGAAGCATCTATATCACTGAGCCATCCATCTCAGCATGAGTAGAGCTTCCTAAATGACTTTCAGGCAACTCAACAGTCCCATCGCCCCAGAAGTCCTTACTACCTGTATTATCTCAGGGATGAAGATGACTGAGTGAAACACCTAAGTTTCAGGAAGTGAGCTCTTTGTTGTGAATTGTTCACTTCCTGATTACTAATGAGCACCCTTCCAGAAGTGTTTCATTTCAGAGGATAGGCCTATAAGATGTGAAGCTTCCCAGATCCTAAGAAGTCACATACCCTTCATAATCAAGCTGTGCAGAAGCTTTATTTATAATTTATAACAGAAATATTTATGTGAAATATTAGTGGAATTTAAGTTTACTAAAAAGTGAAGTGAGAAGAACTCATATTGGCTAATAAGTTATAGCCAAGATAGTCAGGAAAGTGGCACAAAGACATGGATCTTGTATAGAAGAGACAAGCCAGGCTGAAGAGATTCCTTAGCAGCTAATAATTCTCATTGCTATAGCAGGCTTCCTTGGTCCACCAGCCCCCAAATCATGACATGGAAACTAACTACTGCTTATGAGTGCTCAGCCTTAATTTTGCCTGGTTTCTAGCTAGATTTTTTCTTAAATTAACCTATTTCTATTAGTCTATTGATGCCCCAAGGATGGTTTACCTTATTTATGTACTGTCCATCCTTCTTTCCTGTTTCCTCTGAGTCTGGCTGGGCCCCAGCTACCTGCTGGCTCCCTTTTCCTCTCCACCCACCAGCCCTGCTTATCTCTCCTCTTGCTAGCTATGGACTGATCAACTTTTTATTAGCCCAAGCAGGTGCCTTAGACAGACAAGATAAAACAGCAACACATCTTTACATTGTTAAACAAATGTAACGTATCTTTACATAATTAAACAAAGATTTTGCAACACAAATGCAGGACATCCTTGCATAGCTAAATGAATACTCTATTACATAACACAGTGCTTTTACAGTGGTCCTGATTTTTATTCTTAGAACTCACACTGGGTATTATATAATGGCCTATAACTCCACTGCAGGGGATCTGACTTCTGTTTCTGGATTTTTTAGGCACTGCAGCCATGTACACATAGACACAGAAACAAAAACACAATTAAAAAAAACTTTTAAAAAGAGAGAGAAGAAACCATAAAACACTTAAAATCTAACAATAACAACAAAAAAAGAGACTCTATTTAGTATTCTCTAGCTCTCTTAGGTACAAGTGACACCTTTTAAATCAACAGTATTAAGAAATGCCACATTAAAAGAAGAAAATAGTAGCCAGGAAAACAACGACAGTCATCTAGTGAATGCCATATTCACAGGAATTAGGGCTGAAACTCTGTCTTGGCTAAGACTAAGTTTAAACTTCATAGATGCAACTTTGCTTGATACCTAGAAAGCCTGGCAGCATCCTGCATCCTTCAGTATTGCAGGAGTAGCAGCAGTCTCTGTCGCCATTGGCAATTATGGTAAAGAATCTAAATGAATAAACTCAGGGTCATTTGTTCCACCAGGTAACGTTGCATCATGATCTCGAGGTTAACAGTTTTTGAAAACCAACAGCTGTGTATACTCTTCATGCTCCTGTATTTAATCCAGGGATTTGCATGACTCTCCATGGGGGTGGCTAATGAGCAATGAAGGTAGTGGGGCAGATGTGGAATTGAGTCTCTAAGATGATGCATTGCTTTTGAAAGCTTCAAGCTACACTACAAATGGCTGTGGAAGTTGCTGTGTGCAATCACTCCCAGTACACACTGCATAGCCAGTCTGGGGCATTTGGTACCTTCATCTGCTTCAGTTTAACTCTATGGCTGATTTTTTTTTCCTTAGGAAGAAAGGAAGGCATTAGGGTGTTGCAGATTCATTAATTCATTGTGATAAAACACTCTGACCAAAAGCAACTTGGGGAAGGAAGCGTTTATTTGGCTAACACGTTAAGGTTGCAGTCCGCTGCTGCGGGAAGTCAGGGCAGGAACATGAGACAGGAACAATGGAGGAACACTGATTGCTGACTTACTCTCTGACTGGCTTGTAGAATCATCTAATTTTGCTTTCTTACATACCCCAGGACCACAGTGGGCTGAACCTGTTTCCACCAATGAATAATAAAAACAATTCCTCACAGACATGTCCACAAATCAACCTGATGCAGGCCATCCCTCAACTGAGGCTTCTCCTCTCAGATTACTCTGGGCTGTGTCAGGTTGAAAATTAACACTAACCAGGAAAGAAATGATGGAACACATACTAAGCACATATTGCATTGATCAGTCCCTCTTGTTTCTCAGTGACTTTCACAGCAGTCTGTTGGCAGACTGTCAATTATTTTCATTTAACAATAAAAAAGAGATGCTTTGAGAAAAATCTATCATTTCATTCCTAATAAATCTGCCTAAATCTTTTTCCTTCTTCTTACAGCTCATAACTATACAGTTCACTTCATCCTTGGTACCACTTTCCATATGTTTAACTGGGAACACCTTTTCTAGTGTGCGAAGCAAGAAGAATGTGGTTTCTTTTATGGTGCATCAGTAGAGAGATCATCAATGGCCCCATCCAAAAGATATAAACAGTCAACAATAACTGATAAAACGATCTAGTGGATATTGCCAAAACAGATGCCATCTATAATATATCTATTAAAATATTATTCTAAATTATAAAAGGCTTCAAAATCTCCTAAAGTCAATGTCTTTCAATTCTTGTTCCATTTTTCATTTTCTGAGACAAAGTCAGCCTTGAAATGACTGTGTAACTCAGGTTGATCTTGAACTCCTGCTCTTGCTGTCTACCTCCTAAATACTAGGATCATCAATGTGTGCTACCACAATCAGTCATTTCAAAGCTTTATGAAGATTCTTAGTCACAGCAAAAGTCTACCCTAAACTTACAAGTGTTTTCTAATGAGGAACTTTTAAATATCCAAATAAAATTCCACTCTTCTGTAGCTGGGATAATTTAGTGAAATTAACCATGTAAATGCTCAATGAAGCATATAATTAGAGGATGAATGAATAAAAAAATATAGATCAAAAGGAATCAAATTGTATTTTGGGGTGCAACTTATGAATCATAACTAAATTACAATGGCTCATAAACACAGACCCTACCTCATTACTCAATGTGTGTGAACAATACTGCTGACTTTTTTTTTTCATTTCAGATGACAAAGTAGACACTGCAATGCCACTGAATATCTTTGGGGCTGAAGAGATGGTTCAGCAAATAAGAGCACTGGCTGCTCTTGCAGAGGAGCCAGATACCATGCAGGACAGGCAGCTCATGATCTCCTGTAACTCCAGCTTCAATTGATTTGCTATTCTACTCTAGCTTCTGTGAGCACACAGACACACACCCAGACACACACAGAGACACACACACAGATACACATATACGCACACACAAATAAATAAAAAATAAAGTAAAAAGGCTTCCAACATCAATGCATCTTTATTTGATTTCTGCTTTCTTACTGATTGTTGAATATTCTTTTCTGTTTGCTTTGTTTTTGTTTGTTGAGACAGGGATTCTCTATGTAACGGCCCCAGCTGCCCTGAAACTAGATACCTAATAGAGATCCACTTGTCTCTGCTTCTGGTATTAAAGGTGTATGCCAACATCAGCAAGTGCAATTATTGAATATACTTATTTTCTTGTGATTTTGTTGGTAAATGTTTATTTATATCTTTTTTTTGAGACAGGATCTCTTATGAAGTGCAGACTGGTCACCAACTCTTTATGAGGCTGAGGATGAGAATGAACCCATCATGCAACACCTTACTGTTCTCTCCTGGTTATTATCTCTATGCTGTCATGAGAGTCATTTATTCTACCCATGACATCCTGGTTTCGCACATGGCCAGCATTTCAAGACCAAGTTACTGTGAAATATCAACACTTTATCTGGTGTTTCCACTTTCCTATGTAAAACCAACAAAAGAAAATTTAGGCACACGAAAAATAGAAGTGTCCCATTGTCCAAGAAACGTCTCCAATAGATTTTTGGTTTTTTTGGTTTTTCAAGACAGGGTTTCTCTGTAGCTTTGGAGCCTGTCCTGGAACTAGCTCTTGTAGACCAGGCTGGCCTCAAACTCCCAGACATCCGCCTGCCTCTGCCTCCCGATTCCTGGGATTAAAGGCGTGCACCACCACCACCCGGCTAGATCTTTCATTTTTTATTCTGTTGACTTTTAGACAAGCATTTGAGACTAACATGACATAATTGTTGTTTAGAGCTTACTTTGGTAGTTAATGGAGAGGTGGATAAAGATGCAAAGGCCCAAGAAAGACCAGCACAGTTAGCCTTAGGGGCTTTAGACAAGGCTGGGTGCTTGTAGTGAAAGGTGGCTGGGTGTGTGTTGTTTATGTTCAGACTACAGTGGAATCATGCATACAAGTACATAGCATGGTTGAGAAAACATCTCTGAATCAAAATGAGTATATGTGTAGGTAAGAGAACATCACATTAAGAGCTGGGAGGATTGCTATATGGGTTAAAGTACCTGCTACATAAGCATGAATTCTTAAGTTTGTATACCTAGCATAGACAAAAGAGCAAGATGTAGCAGTGTTTGTATATAATCACAATGATGGGAACATAGAGATAAATGAGCCTCTGGAACTTTTTGGTCAGTCAGCTTAGCAGAAATCATGAGTTTCATGTCCAATCAGGGGAACCAACCTCAAAGGAAAAAGAAAAAGAAAAAAATTTAAAAAAGAATAATAAAGAAAAACTTTTGGCATACGAATCTGTCCTTCACACATGCATATGCAGGCTAGAACATCCACACCAATGTGTACACACACAGATATCACATATACAGGCACATAGATAAGTCACATCATGTGGGCATCACATAAAACATGGAAAACATGATGTCCAACTGCAAACACATTCTTCTAAGGTTCTGTCATGGAGTAGCATGTAGTGCATGAATTTCTCTGGCCAACATTATACTCCTTTACTTTATTCAATATCAGTGTAAGAAATCATGCTCTAATACATGGGCCATCTTTCACCTGAACTACATGCAACCAACTCTCATTTCCAGCTTTCCTATCTGTCCCTAAGGAACACTGAATTATGGAATTGTAAATTTCTTTTCCTATGATAAAATATCCTAACAAAAACAACTTAGGAGAGAAATACTTTACGTTGGCTCACAGTCCATGTGACAATCCATCATGGCAGGGAAATGAAGGCATTAGGGACGTAAGGCAGCCGATCACATTGCAACCACAGTCAGGAGAAGGGAACCATTAATGATTATACTCAGCTGACTCTCTCCTTTGTTATATAATACAGGATTTCACCCTAGAAAGTTGTGCTACCCATACTGTGTACAATCATACCTCATTTAACCTAATCAAAATAGCCTCTCATAGGTTAAGTTGGGAGGTCTGTCATGCAGATAATTTTAGATCGTATCAAGCTTACAAATTATATTAGTCATTACAGGAATCATTAATTTACTACTTTCCTAAAATCTGCAAAAATTCTCAGTGTGCTAATAACAGAAGTACTGGAAGAATCCAATCCTCTTGCATATGATTCACCCTACCAATGACTCCATGTATTTGTCCTATTGCTGTCTGCCATGCCTTCTTCATGCCATAATCCCATTGAAATAGTAAGGAACAAAAGTTTCAATTAAGTTTCAGCCAGGCTTTGTTTTATTTTGTTCAATACGTCAGCCAATTTCAAATTTTATTCAATATGTCAGCCAATTTCAACTGAAATCTTATATTACCCCTAGAATAAATATTTGGGAATTGAAATTATTTCATGAAAAAAAAATGTATGCTTGAATAATAACTTGAAAAGGGGATGTGGCCAATATATTAAGAAGCATCCAGAGACTGTATCAAAGCCTTTAGATTGAAATCTGTTTCATGAATTACCTGTGACTGCTATAGGCTAGACTGTACTGATTTCCTTTTCATAGCTCTCCCTGTATAATGCTGAGCAAGCTAGGAAAGATACAGCAGGTGGTCTTTCCCAAGACTTCAACATCATAAGAACCTCGTGCTATAAAATAGTACCTTCTCATCCAGCAATTGCCATTTGACAAAAAAAGCATTGATGGTTGCTCTCAAAACTGCAGAATTTATTGCCTCTTATGTCAAGGCTAAATATTTTAAACAAAACCTTGATTCGTAATTGGATTTTAGGATATGATATGTTAAAATTTTTCTCCATCTTAGCAAACACCATTTAAAGTCATGAAAAAATGAATTAGTGATGCACAAAAGTTGCTTGCTACTCTTATATTTGGTTCCCATTTTCAGTCTCATGGCTCAGAACTGCTTGAAACTTCAGCCTGAAGAGATCTGATACCCACTTCTGGTCTCCAGTGTCACCTGCATACATCACGCACACACACACACACACACACACACACA
>NC_022013.1:6131085-6138270 GCF_000317375.1 Microtus ochrogaster | reverse complement strand
CACACACACACACACACACACACACACACACACACACACACACACACACACACACACACACACACACACACCAGTCAGGTGAGGAGGTATACTGTCGGGAGTTGGGTTTAGGTGAGTATTCTTGGAAGTTCTTTTTACTTCTTACAGAAGTTCATTTTGTCCTTGAATTCAGAAAGCCATGTGGAGGATAACTTATATTCTTTCTTTCCTTCAAGGTTTATTTATTGTGTATGTATTCACATATGTGTGCATGCACCTAGAGAGGACACAGGAGGACATTAGATTTCTTGCAGGTGGAATTACAGTCCTTCTTTGTGAGCCTCCCATCATTGAGGATGGGATATGAACATTGGTTTACACAACTTAGCAACAAGTGCTTTTAGCCACTGAACCATCTTGCTCAGATCCAAACTCAAGCCTTCATACCTTTTATCTAGATATTCTTTGTTCTACATTATGCTAGTTGAAGCATGGAGATAGGCCAAGAAGGAGGAAAAGAAGGGGACATGCAGGGACTGATATTCCTATACTGCCTAGAGTATCATGTGACAGATTGCATAGTAGGAATAAATCCAGTTTCTTTGTTAATGTGGTCTTTGCTGATTTATTATACCGTTCTCAAAGAATGATTCCAAGGACCCTCGGGATCAATAAAACACTCCCATGTTCTACAAGGTCAAAACTGTCTTCATAAAAATATGAGATTCTTTGATGTTTGCACCATGTTGACATTTGTGCTAATGAAGCAAAAGCAACCATGGATAACATTCATGCTACTTTAGGACAATTAAACAGCACCAAATTTGTTCCAGAAGGCAATGCATTTTATGAGGTCATTTAATGATGAAAGTTGAGGGGTTATCAATTTCATTTAAGAGCATTCTTGTTGATAATATAATCAATATTTTTATTCACATATGATAAGTTAGTTACACAACTTTTTGATATTTTCTGAAGGATTGGGTAATGTGTTTTGTATTAATGTCTACATAGTGAGGCATAAAGGGTATTTCAACAAAAATCAAGTCAAGTTGTCTTCTGTTTTGAGTTTAGGGAAATAACTATTTTACTTTCCCTCTCTCTCTCTTTCTCTAGTAACATGATTTGTGTTTGAAGGAAGCAGCAGAAGACTCTGGTAATTCAGTCTAGTTTCCACTACCAAATTCACAATAAATTAGTAAAGCTGTCATTTTGAAGAAAATAGCTACCAGTTTATGAATATAAATCATGGAGTCTAGATACAGAAGTCCTCACATCTTCTTATAGATTTTGCTGATGAGAACAGAATGTTTTTTTAAAATATTTTTTGCGCATATGTGTCTGAGTATATGTATATATATATATACCACTTGCATGCAGGTGACTGAGCAGTCTAGAAGAGGAAATCAGATTCCTTAAGACAGGAGTCATAAGCAGTTGTATATCATCAAATACCAGTGTTAGAAACTGAACCTAGGTTCTCTGCAAGAGTAGCACTCACTCTTAACTGCCAAGCCATCTCTCCAACCCTGGAAGAGAATGATACTAACAGATAAATTTGCATACAATATACATTATAATCTGTCAACACTTGGAAAACCCCTGTAGCTCAGTGAATGATTTTTTTGGGGGTTGGGGGTTGAGACAGGATTTCCCTGTATAGCTTTGGAGTCTGTCTGAACTTGCTCTGTAGACGAGGCTGGCCTCAGACTTACAGAGATCTGTCTACCTCTGCTTACTGAGCACTGGGACTAAAGCTATGCACCATGACAACCAGGTTATGAATATTTTCAAACAAACACACATGTTACACATGAATAGAAAACAACCTACTCAAGGTTTAGGGGGTGAGTTCATTGATAAAGTTTTACATACTGGATCACAGCTACTTGCTAAGAAATGGCCCTTGAATAAAGCTTGGGTGCTGGATCAAACAATTACTCATAGAGTCTTTGCAAAAGCCATGCCAAAATATTCAACCCTTCCCATGGCATATAGAACTAAAGTGTATTTCATTTATATCTTTCAATCAAAGGAACATACAACCAGTAATGTAATGGGAGAAGAGATAGAAAAACTGAACACTTTCCATGAAGCCAGACTTTAAAGAAGTTATAAAAATTAAATGTCAAACTTTTTATGTCCATAGAAAACAGTTAACATTATAAGACTGGGCTGATTATATTAACATATAACAAGTTTGTCTATTTGCATTTTAAAATAACTACTGTGAGAAAATGCTTTTTCACACTGTAAAGATTGGTCATTTGTATTGGTTTAATAAAATGCTGATTGGCCAGTAGGCAGGCAGGAAGTACAGATGGAGCAATGAGAATAAGAGAATTCTGGGAAGAGGAAAGGCAGACATACAATCACCAGCTAGACTCAGAGGATTAAAATGAGGATGCCTCATGAGTAAGGTACCAAGCCACATGACTAAACACAGGCAAGTATTATGAGTTATTCAATTTGTAAGAACTAGTTAATAATGAGCCTGAGCTAATAGGCCAAACAGTTTATAATTAATATGAGCCTCTGAGTGTTTCTTTGGAACTGAATGGCTGTGGGATCTAGAGGGACAGAAAATTTTGCCTACAAATAACTAACAGATAAATAATATAAAATCTATCCGTTTTAATTCTCACAGGGAAAATAATGATAGCTATGACTCATATCAATAAAACTTTTTTAAAATATTAAATAATTTTTAAGGATTTATCTTTATTTTGGATTATGTATATGTGTACCTCTGTGTGTTCATGAGTTTGTGTGTGTGTGTGTGTGTGTGTGTGTGTGTGTGTGTGTGTGTGTACAGGTAACTATAGAGGCCGGAAAAGCAAATCATATCTTCTGGAGCTGAAGGTACAGATGGTTATGACTCAACTCTAGCAGGTACTGAGGAGCAAACATTTGCTAAACAGTAAGAGCTCTTAATAGCTGAGCATTTTTCCAGCCCCCTAAGTCATTTTTTCCAGGATTTTAGAGAACAATTTTAAGAGGTATAACAGTGGGTATAACAGTGGATATCTACCATTTTACCTAAGTTCACATGCTCTATCTATCATTAAATTACTCAGCATTATAAAAACTCTCCCAAGGCTGGTCAATGCATTCATTAATGTCAAAAGAAAATGACCTTTGTCTTTAGATCAGGTCAAAAGGGGTCTTGCATATAGTGTTTCATTTGATTTATTTTAGTAAATCTAAGAATCTCAGAATTTCTTATTACATAGAACAGTGTATCTATTGTCATGGCAGCAGTCATGATTTTTCATTCACATAATATTTCTGATAACAATATCCAATTATTATATCTATTTTATTTCTACTGTGCTAATTTTATGTTAAATGAAATTCAATGGAGCTCAATTACATTCGCCTTCAAATTAAATTAGCATTACAAGAATTTAATGGGCATCTTAATTAGACCATGCTACTAAGAGCAGTTTATACAAATTAAAATTCACCTCTGTATGGCTCTTCCTTCTTTGAATTAAACACAGGATGCGAAAAAAAAATCTTAAAATTTCAGGAAACATCACTTTATATTGCACATGGGAAAATAAAACATGAGAAAATTAAACTAACACACAAAAAAACAAAATTAAATTTAAAGCAAAATTCACTTCAGCTTAAAATTACTTTTTTTGCAGGCTTTCTGGTACATTTAAAACTTCTTTAAAAAATAGCTTTTTCACTGGTGCATATTAATTATATATAACAGGTTTCATTATGGACTCTTTGTACATGTATATAATGTATTTTGATAATTTCACTCCATTCTCTCCTACTGTACCCTTAGACTCCTGCTGATCTCTTCTTAAAGAGCTTCCTTTCTATGTCTCTACAGCAGCTGTGACTGCCTCCACAGTACCAGCAGGAGGCTGGGCTCATCACCGAAGCATCCTGAGTCAGGAAGGAGCCCATGAGACCCCACTGCTCGCTGAGGATATTTCAGCAGTCACTGGTTGCTGGAGGAGTCAGAGACATTTTTAGTTGGTAGTGTAGCCACAGTTAAGTTGTTCATGTTCCTGTCAATAACTCTTTACCTGTGGTCTTACAAGATTAACCCTAATGAAACTCTTGAAATGAAACTTCAAAAAGAAAAAAAAAAAAACACAAGAAAAGCAACAACAACAACAAAAGCTAGAATAAAACAAAAACACTTTTAAAAATACAGTAATAGTAATATTAATTCAGGCCTTTGCAACCTTGCTGCCACATTGGAGCCGTAAGTAACCATGGCTCATTTGTTTTTCTATGGCTAGTGATTTAAGTTTACCAATTCTTGTGAAACTTTAACCTTATTAAATAGAATTCATAAGGAATCAACTCACAACCCAAATGACAAGATTTAGGTACTGTTTCTTTTACTGATTATTATAATTTTAGGACCAACAATAGTAGGTAACACATAGCCAACATTTCAAATGTGAGTAGCAATCCGTGGCTTAGTCTGTACAAACTACTTCTCTTCCTGGCTACAGCTTTGTGTGGTGAGTATTATTATCCCTAATTCATGACTGGGGAAAAGGAAGCTCCAGGACATCAAATAATTTTCTTCAAAATCTTGGAGAACAAAATCTACGGATTCCCAAGTCTTTCTATTTAACATTCCTCAATGCCCTGTACTGCTTCTGCAATAGGAACTTTGGGGCTAGGGAGGCCTTCCATTATTGTATCCAAGAATTGAGAGAGGAACCGACCACTGTGGTCAAATAGATTTAAACAAAAATAATAATGCCTTTCTTTTCTAAAGGACTGAAGGAAGAATAAAATAAACAGCACAATAAGTGGACAGGAAATGGGGTGGACAAGAGTAAGTAAACACTGTAAGACAGCATTTAGATTGTTTCAGCAACATAAGAATATTGCATATTTGAAAATACAAAATTTCACCAAAGAGAAAAACAAACATCATCAAGCATGTTAAAATTTAAGACAAGTAGAAAAAAAGTAAGCAAATGCGGGCTCCAAGGCTGGCTCTGTGACTAAGAGCACCCTGAGTTTGGCTTCTAACACCCATGCTGGGCAGCTCACAACAACCAGTAACCTAACTATAGGAGATCCAAAGCCTCTTCCTGCTGCCAAAGGCACCTGCCTTCAAGTACACATACCAGCACACAGATACATATATATGAATATAAGTGAAATTAAGTATATTTTTAAAATTGAAAATTTAGTAATTCTTTCAAATATCTATTAAACATGTTTCTTTTACATTGTTGGGGGACGTCTTTTGAAAGATACCCATATAATATACCTCTAAAGAAAATATCTTATCTAAAATCATTTTAGTGAAATTAAATATAATATACAAATGGACCCAATAAGGATAGAGCAGATTATAGTCCACCCACATAAGTTAAAATTCATCAAAGATAATTAAAAGCCAAAGTTCTCAATATAATGCAAAGGATACCCAGGATCTGGATTGATGACTTGGCAGTTAAAAGTTTGTCCTACTCTTGCAGAAGACCAGAGTTTCATTCCCAGCACCCACATCAGACAGTTCCTATCCTCCTGTAACTCCAGCTCCAGGGGACCTGCCACCGTTTTTTGGCCTCTGCAGATACCTGCAGTCACGTGTACAAATTGTCTTACAGATATAAACATACAATTCAATTAAATCCTTTTTAAAAAGAAACCTAGTAATGAATAAAAATATAAGCACATGACACCCTATTTTTGATGGAATCATAAATGGGAAAACAAATCATTTTCTATATTGTTTGGCTATACCCATTAAAAGCACCTGCTATAACCACACTCCAGCAGAAGGGAACACACTCAGGCCTGAGGCTTTGATTTCTAAACCCCATTACCTGTCAAAAGAGCTGGACCACTTCAGAAATGGCTGACTCCAGATCTGATTCATGTAGTACGGAGAGACAGGCACAAGGAGCCAAGCACATCTTAACCAGAGTCATTTCAAAATGTCCACAGATGCCATCTTGAAAGAACATCTATTGTCAAGAGTAGGAAGAACTTAACTGCAAAGGTAGTCATAAAGGGGCCTCTGTTTACAGCTCGGTTGGTAAAGAGTTTGACTTGCAAGCACAAAGGCTTGAACTTGGTCCTCAGCAAACATTTGTGAAAACTGGCCAAGGTAGTGAGGACTTGTAATGCCTTTTCTGGGGAGGAAGGAAGACAAATACAGCTGTAGTATTTGCTGGTCAGCCAGATTAGCCAACTGAAAGAGTTCCAGCTATAGATCCTGTTTCAAGAAACAAGGTGTACGGCATCCAAGACATCACACCCAAGGATATCCTCTGGCTTCCATAGATATGCAAAGACACATGAGCGTGCACCACCCACATACACGCAACAAAACATAGTCAATTAAACTGTCTGGATTTATAATTATGTTCAAGCAAAAGAACAAGAAAGAAAATTTCCTGTACATAAAAATTATGTCTAATAAATACAGAAGGGAGAATACAATCACCATTTCATGAACTTATATTACTGTAATTTACTCAGGGTCATACTGCTAATGAATGCTAAAATCGGTAGCGGAAAAGCAGTTGAGGAGCAGAGTACTCAGGGTTTCTCATAATTAGAAAGGGAAGGTACAAAGTCACGCTATCAGACAAGTGGACATGTTCAGACTATAATGTCAGGAATGGTGTGGGGTGCCAGTGCATAATCGGATGCCCAGGAAGTCCATAGTCATCATATCCTCTATTAAATCCATCTCATTTTTAGTAAAAAAAATCCTTTTTTATTATTGTGTTTATTGAGCTATACATTTTTTGCCATTCCCCTTCCTTCCTCCCCTTTCTGCTTCTACCCCCCCCACCCCGCCCCCGTATCTCTGCTTTACTCAGGAGATTTTGGATTTTGTCTTTTTCTCCTTCTAAGTGAATCCATGTATCTCTCTCTTAGGGTCATCTTTGTTGTCTAGGTTTTCTGGGGTTGTGATCTGTAGGTATCCTCTTAGGAAATATATAAGAAAGTTGGTGAGCCAAAGCCTTGATATTTAAGGATGTGTAATCTGAATGTTTAATCTTCTGCTAGCTCACGTGTTTCAATATTGGGTTCCCAGTTGGCCTTTTAATGATTTGTGGGTCACAAGGATGAGAAAAAGGAAACATAAAAATGGAAGGCTGGATAGGGGAGCACGGAAGCACAATTCTTAGTTAAGGGAGCCACCTTAGGGCTGGCAAGAGACTTGAACCTAGAGTGGCTCCCAGGAGCCCAAGG
>NC_022013.1:6108314-6130985 GCF_000317375.1 Microtus ochrogaster | reverse complement strand
TGTATACACACATGCCATAGTGTATTGTAGAAGACAGAAAAAATTCTGATGTCAGAATAACTATAAAAATGAAGCCGTGATTCCCTGGAAGCCTACAGGCCACTCTAGCCAGGGAAGCAGATCAGTGCCTTACTAAACCAGCATAGGAGAAACTTCCTCCTACAGCAGATGGAAATAAAGACTTAAACCTACACCCAGACAGTATGCAGAGAGTGAGAGATCCTCCATCAAATCCTTCCCCTCAGAGACCAGGGAACCCCAAGGAAGAGGAGTCAGAAAGAGTGTGAGAGCCAAATAGATGGAGGACACCAAGAAAACACAGTGCATCCAGTGCATACAGGAGCTCAGAAACTACAGCAGCATAAGAAGGTCTGCATGGGTCTGTACCAGATGGGACCCTAAAACTGAAAGGAGAAATGGACACATGCCCCCACCCCTAATTCAGAAGTTATCTCCGATTGAGGAGTGAATGGGGGGGATGGAAGGAGAGGAGGGAATGGAAACTGGGGTTGGTATGTAACTTTGCCATAGAACACAGGAGCTATTTCTCTAAAGATTATACCTACTGACCATTATCTCCCCATGACCAGAATCCCCTTTTCTACCTATTCCCTGGTTAACAAATCAGCTTTCTTAGATTCAGCATAATAGTGGCATCATGTAGTTTAATTCCTCAGTTACAACCCTAATGTGTCCTTTGATGATACCACTATAGCAGTGGTTCTCAACCTGTGGGTCAGGAACCCCAACAGTCCCATATAGGATATGTACATTATGATTTATAACATATGATTATTATAACATTATGATTTATAACAGTAGCAAACTTACAGTTATGAAGTGGCATCGAAATAGTTTTATTGTTGGAGTCACCACAACATGAACTGTATTAAAGGGCCTCAGTGTTGGGAAAGTTGAGGACCACTGCACTGTAAGCTTCATGTTTTTATTAAGAAAAACATGATGAAGCTCTACTCCAATAACTTCTTAGTTTACTTGCTTCTATGCAAGTGTGTAAGATACTTAACTTTCTAGGTCTTCTCTGTGTGTTTCTTTCATCTTTCTAGCTACATGACAAGCTACAAGTTGCTAAGCATTACTTCTTCCTCAGTGTGGTAACCAGCTTATACAAATAGTCAGGTAGTTGCTTTATGTTTTCATATTAAACAAAACATGCCATAGATCTATGTTAAAGCATACCTCTTTTAATGTTGAACATCATGAGATATAGACATTAAACAATGCCTTTAAAGCCACAAGGAGTTTTATATAATGGAAAACAGTTGGTAAATGACTAAAATGGTAAGAAGAAGGTTTTATAAAAGATAGTTCTTGGGGAACTAATTTTTGGATTTTTTCCAGTTCTATTCTTGTAGTATAATAATGATGTTGTTCACAAATGGCTTCTCCAAGTGACAAAACTGTGCAATATTCATAATGTTTCTTTTTCACATTTAAACATAAATGAGGAAATATATATTACAATGTAAGTTATTGTGCCATATTTGCTATCTCCCTTAATTCCCCAATTTGTATAGCTTCTCTGCTTTCTGAGGGATAGTGTAGGGCCACTGACCTTTTATTGGCATGTTATACAATTTGGATAACATCCCCATGCTTCTGGGAGTTTCATTTGGTTTCTGTACATTTTTCTAGCACATTGCCCATAACTAGACCTACTTTTATTCCTGGTCCTTAAAACCTATCAGAATGCAAATGAGAGAGATGCTATTATAGAAATAACATTACATGTGTTCCAGTTTTTAAGTAAATCATTAACCTTTAACACATTTTTAGCAAGAAAGTGCAACACATTTTAATACTGTAGTTATAAGTCATTGGAGCAGTAAACTGGACTTTGGTTTCCCATTTGAGAATTAGCATTCACATTTCAAGTTTGCATCTATTTGCCATGAAACTTTAAACATGTTTTCTAATCTCTCAGCCTCACTTTCCATAAAATGCTAATAATGTTGCTACCTACTTCGCTGGCTAAGTGTAGCAATTAAATACAATTTGAAGACTGTTTTTCAAAAACATGTTGAAAAAATCTAAGTTCCAAACCCCCATATGTACCTGCATATTTCTCTTTAATTGCCAGGACTTTCCTTGGCTTAGACCTTGGATTACCTTTCTTTCCCTTCCAATCCTTATATACTTTTCAAAATCATTTCCTTGTAGTTGATTCACCTAGTTCACATTTTTTTCCATTAGAACTACCTACGCCAAGCCTAGTTCTTAAGGTTTTTATTATTAGCTCCATACTCTTCCACTTTAATGCAGTCTGGAACAGAAAAAAATAGAATTTTTGATCTTTTATACTCAACAGTCAAACTCTTTTTTTTGTTCTCCCAGTACCTCCAGTATATACTCAAGGACAATCAAATGCAGAAAGATGGCCTAGGGGACCCACCAAGAATATGACAAGAATGGAGGGTCTACAGAGATAGGACTCATATTCTCTAGATAGCTGAATAATTTAACCTACGGTGTATTGAATAGTGAAGCCTGGATATTTCAGTTGCCACTCTTCCAACCTCTAGCCCAACATGTTCCAGCCCAGCCGAAGAAGAAAAATCATAAAATTAAGACCAAGCCATTGGCAGTGTTTTTTTTAGGCTTCCCAAGACAGCCATACCCCTTCAGTTGTTTAACCTACTGGGTTTTAAGCTTTTTTGTTTCCTTACTTTGCTTTCTACCACATCTACTAATTAATTAGCCATCTCACTTGGGTATGAACTGTGAATTCATAAATCTCCACACAGAAGAAACTTTTTCATGTGTACAAAACTATAAAAATGCACATATAAAAATATGTGATAATATAAAAATATAAAAGCATAAATATATGATATAAAAACACACAACAACAAAATCTAACCCCAAATGCCCATAAGCAGTCTAATACATGGAGAAAACCTTATATGTTCATATAGAGGAATATTTAACACCAGTCAAACCAGAGTGTTGCAGTAATACTATGGATATGATCAGTCTTACCAGTACAGTTTAAGAGTATAGAAAGTAAGTTCCATAGGGCTCAGAGATAGACTTGTGGCTTGGTACTTATGAGCCTTTAAATTCAATTCCCATCATCAGAAAAACATATCCCCATCACCAATAAAGAAAGAGCATCAATTTAAAAGTCATCTTGAACATACAATAAAGACTGATGCTGAAAAATCATGTAAGTTCCAAAATAATACATTTAACAATCACTGTAAAAAAAAAACCTTACAAACAATCAAGGTTTTTTAATCTTTTTATGAACACATATGAGAAAATTATAAAAGTGAAATTGATAGAATTATAAATACAAAGGGTTCAGGATAAAGTTTGCCATGGTAGGGGAGCTGTAAGGAGATGAAAGCTAAATATAAAAGTTATGGACAAAAAGCCCAGCTTGTGTTAGATGTTTATTACATTTTTAAAAATCTAACTAAATAAATGCTGGCTATATAGAAGCCAGTGTAAATCGGGATCTCTAAATACAAAATATATCCCATGTTTTAAAACCCCCAAAACAATGTAAAATAATTAATATATAGTAACATTAATAGGTACCTGCACTGATAACATAATGAAATGGACATATTTTAGATATATGTGGAAAAAATAAAAATAAAATCTCTTCTATAAAAGAAGTGCTTAGACACCTTTAGAACGATAAAGGAATAAAGGAAGTTACTGATTGGGCCAATCAAAAAACCTAAGCTCCATTTATGTCAGTGGTCAACATAGACCAGGAGGTCCTTTCTCTAACTGAGAGGCTTATAGTGTCAATAAATATCTCTTTCCATTGCTTTGCATTGAGACTTTTTCCTATATTTTAATTCTTTAACTGCCAGAGAAAAGAACCAATCTGCTAGCTGACATCACTATCTGTGTCTTGGTGACAGATCGAGTCACCCATGCTAATTACAACTATGCCTGGATTTCACCCATTCTCTAGGAAGTTGGTTTAAAATTATGTTATTTGATATTTTTGCTCTTCCTTGTATACTAATTGGCAAATGTTTAACTTAATTGACTGTCAATACTTAAAAATATGTTTTACATCCAGATATCAAAACTATCAATTACAATTGTGACTATATTTAACGATAATTCTTAGATTAATTTTAAAAGTAACATGTGTTCCCTGAAAAATAAAGAGCATAACAGCAAAAATTAAAAAAAAAAACAAGCTAGAACTGTCCTAAATGTCCTCAAGTGATGTTCTAGTTAATTATATTAAGATCTGTCCATGGGCTGGAGCAATGCATAGCCATTAAAATGTAAATGGGGAGAATATGCTACAGGAGGGAAAATGTTTTTAATAGATGTCAGAGAAAAGTGCAGAACAGCAAGTAATAAATGATCTCTTACCGTCAGTTCTATAACCAGAACATAAAATACTACAAAGGTGAGAGATAGTGGCTGATAAATTCCTTTCGCTTTCAAACCTTCCATAAGAATTATTACTTGATAGTTTTCTCTTCTCTAAGACAAAGAGAAAAGAGCAATTTCTTAGATGTCTTCATGATGTCATTTTCTTTGGGTGCTTCGTGCCAACCAGCTCTACCCATTGTCTTTCTAGACTGGGTCTAGTTGGGTGAGCCCTCTGTCTTTTACTGTAACCAGAAATTTTAAAGCATAGAAATGTATCAGTGGTCCCTAAGCCTCCCCTGATAGAAAGAGACCAATCCAACATGTCTTACATTTAATGGCTTCTGATTTTAATGAATTTATAGGTTAGCATTGGAGCTGTACTTTATACAATTTAGACATTTTATACATGTGCCCGTGTGTGTGTGTGTGTTTGTATGTGTGTGTGTATGTATGTACACATATGTGTACAGAGGTGTCCAGAAGCCATATGAGTGTCAGATTCCCTGGAGTCACAAGCAGTTGTGAGTTGTCTAAAGTGTGTGCTAGAAACTTACTGAGCTCCTCTATAAAAATAGTGAGCATTCATTAACCACTAAGCCATCTCTCTGGCTCCACAATTATTAAATATAAAGTGTATTTGGGAGGAACTCTTTAATTCTAAAAGTAATAGGAAACACATAGCTGTAACTAAATCTCCAGTCAGTAGCATTGCTATCAAGAGAAAATCACTCTTAAGTTATACACAGAGCATTATTTTCACAGTACATCTGCTGCAATGTATTCCCAGGGGGTTAAATGAATTTCAAAAACAGTAAATCATGAACTGATTTTTGAGCAATCAAATTGTTGGTGGTAGTTTTATAGTGTGTGTTTTATACGTAATGTGGGTAGAAACAAATGAGTAATCAAAGTGGTACTGTTGAAAGTGAAGATTGAAGAGTAATCAGGGTTCCCTGACCTGTGGGAAGTCCAAGGACCGCCCACCTCCATCCAGGTTTAGTAAGTTGAGCATCCAAACTTCCTAGGCTCCCCCAAAGCCAGTATGTGCAGTAGGATCAAATACCCATTGCCATTGTTCTTGAGTTCTCAGTAGTCCTCATTGTCCGCTATGTTCAGCGAGTCCGGTTTTATCCCATGCTTCTTCAGACCCAGACCAGCTGGCCTTGGTGAATTCCTAAACCTGGAAGGAGGTGGGTGGTCCTTGGACTTCCCACAGGTCAGGGAACCCTGATTACTCTTCAAGCTGATGAGGGAGAGGGACTTGATGGGGGAGGGGGAGGGAAATGGGAGGCGGTGGAGGGGAGGAGGCAGAAATCCTTAATAAATAAATAAATTAAAAAAAAAGAAAGTGAAGATTGTCAGCATGAGAGTAAGAAATGAAAGATCATGAGGACAAATTAAAATTCTATAGCCCTAAACTAGAATTAAGCCACTAGTATAAGTTTATAATGTATTTTCGTTTCTTTGTTTTTTTAAATTCCCTTTCTGTGTTCAAGATCAGTATGAGACCTCCCCAGACTCCTCTGGAATATTCAGGTATGTGAATGAGCGGTGGCAGCCCTGGCTGTCTTTCTTACATATCTTTTTGTCTGTGTCTCTCTATGTGATTCTTCTGTTTTGTGGGTTGGAGATACATATCTAAAACAGGAAAGGGAGTGATCCATCCCAACACAGCGACTGAAGCTGCCCCCAGAGGGCCCATAACTTCCCACCAGCCAACCTAACCAGTTTCCCTGAACTGACCAGTGTCTTTCTCTAGTGTAAGATTCCATCCCTCTCTCAAATGTGACTCAACAGCTGTGTCCTCTTGACCTGAATTCCTTTGGCTTGACTATATTGATCAGAAGAACTCCAAACCTTTGTCTACTCTCTCAGTAGCACTAGAACAAATTGATTTTCCCTTCTACATTACTGGAGCACTCACTCACTTCTGGAACTCTCACTCTGGTTCCAACCACTTTGTCAAATGTCCCATTTTCAACCACTGTATAATTAGAAACTCAGAACCCACCATCCTCTGAATAGAATGGAAAAGCCAGCGTTGGGCTGGAGAGGGGAATCAGTTTGGAACAGTCCAAACCTGACTGGGAGCCCAACACTGACCAAGGTAAGGAGGCTCTGTGTTTTTATTCCAGACCTTTTTGTAAAGAATTAAGACTGTGTGTGTGTGTGTGTGTGTGTGTGTGTGTGTGCATGTGTGTAATTTTTGTTTTATAGTCAGCCCCAACTATTGCAAACAAAGTTCCAGAATTTAGAAGAGTTTCAGAATATACCCAGTTATTAAAGATTACTAAAATGGTTTACAGTATAGGATGGAGATTAAAAAAAAAGGAAGACAGAGACACCAGGAAGTGAAGAGAGAAAAAGGACACCTCATCCTACATAACTGATTACAAAGGAGGCACTGAGACTGTGAAAGAGACCTGTAGCCTATCTGTTTCTAAGACCTAATCCTGTTTCTGCTGGATGGCTGGCTTGTTTGTGGGCAGTTGCCACCACAGCCATGCTACTAAAAGAAGGCTGACAAACTGATTTGGGGCCAGGAACCATTGCTAAACAGCCAGCACTCTGTAGGACCCTGAGAGGTGGATATACAACTCCCAAATAATGTATTATCAGGTACTTCTGAATCAACACTGTACTCAATTCCCAAAAGCTTTAACCATCAGCCAGCCTGGTCTCTGATGATAACTCAATAGAGCCTTTCCAACAGTGCAGGCAAGTTAGGATCCTCAGATTTCACCGAAGAGATTGGAGCCACAGGTTGGGATTGCATGATGGGGCAGTGGATGCAGACACGGTCTCCTGCACAGAGCGCCCTGGAGCCTTCAGTTTCCACTAGCAGGAGCTGGGAGCTCAGGTCATCCAGGCAGGGAATGTGAAAGCGCCAGTAAATGTGATGAAACACTGAATCAATTCCTGCCTCAGTCAGATCCCCAGCCCCAGATGCTGCTGCCCCTGTGGCGACTGCATCTTCTTTGCTCCAATCAGGAATGGACAGGCCAAAAGACTCTGTCCTCCATCTGCATTTCCTTACCTCCGCTTCTCCTGAAAATGACTGAATCAGTACAATCTATCAGACCTGACATAACAGATCTCCTGCTATAGGAGCAGAAGTCCTATACAGTGGTGGGGGCAGTTTCCTTCAAGATGAAATCAGGCATGCCCAGAACACAGCAGTCCCTTTGCACCAGATGGGATAGGCTTAGTCCCCTACCCTGAGGATGTCAGCACAAAGAGCAGGGCTTCTGGTGTTAGCCCAGTCACTTTGCTAGGGGAAGGGGCCAAAACCATCACTGTATACACAGTCCGTATACATCTTCCCTTACCCATGTCCATAAGGCCTTCTATAGTGTTGGTAATGATGGTGGTAATGGAGGTGTGTGTGTGTGTGTGTGTGTGTGTGTGTGTGTGTGTGTGTGTGTGTGTGTGTGGACATGCTTTTCATCTCAGCTGAAAATAGAATCCTGAAAGAAAGAAAGAAAGAAAGAAAGAAAGAAAGAAAGAAAGAAAGAAAGAAAGAAAGGAAGGAAGGAAACAAACAATCAAACAAACAAAACCTGGTCCTACTAGAGGCCATAAGACTGCCAAGAGAATTAGCCATTGTCTACTATAAAGGGCAACTAAAAAGGATACCCCAGGGGACAAAGAGAACAGAGCAGCAAACTTGGCTACCCAGAGGTCATCACTAGAACCCTTGGGGGCTCTCCAGACCTTGGCTACTCTGCCTGAACCTAAATTGTTCCAAAGTTCAGCCTATACACAAAGAGACCAAGTGAACAAAAAGGGAAGATGCCAACAGAAAATGAATGACTGGTGGTTCTTGCTGGTAGAGAGACCCTTACTCCCTGCCATTATGAGATGATATATGGTTGCCAAAATTCCCACCCAACTGGGAGAAACTTAAACTGCTGACTTACTTAGGCGCAGATACTACAGTAGATTTCACTTGTCCCTCTCCCTGTGGTCTGACAATGGCTTTACCTTCATGGCAAAAAGTTTTCCTAAATCTGGCAAAGGTCCTGCATATTGACTGGAGACAACATCATGCCTCGAGGCCACAAAGTTGGAGAGACACAAAGAACACTAAGTATTTCCTCAAGACTGACAAAAATATGGGCCGACCTCATACCTTCTGCTCTCCTAAGGGCCAAGTACACCCCGTATTTAGGTGTTCATAAGAGAGAATTCACTAACCATTCCTTCCCCAAGTCCTTCCAGGCCCTGCCATAGACCGAGAGGCTATTCTTCAGAGAGTTTAAGAGGCTATGACATTGCCTGTGTCTGAGTCTGTTTATAATTTCAGACTTTTTATAAGTTTATAAGTGGAGACTTTACATGGGTGAAGAGAATCTTGAACCAGAACCTGAAGTCAACATGAACAGGCCCATACCCTACTGGTTCTCCACCATGCCTATGGCAGTGAAGGTCATTGGGGTCACCCCATAGACTCACCAAACCCAACTATTAGAGGCTGCAAAAGGTAATGACAGATGGCCAGGTCATCACTGGGGCCTCTAAAGTAATATAAAAATATACTTGTTCCAATTTCACAGTTTTGTCTTTTTGTGGGGAATGCCCAAAGCCTCCATGAGTTAGTACTTTGAGCATGAAAATTGAGAAATACCAGAACCAGGAAGCTCATAGAAACTCCACTTATAACCCTAGTAGATGAGACCAGTTTAAGCACACCCTGGGGACCTCTAAGGGAAGGGTGCCTTTTTAATGTCACCAAAATATCCACTCGATAGTTCCCCTTCTGCAGATTCCTATAGTCACACACAGGGGGTTAATCCCAAGAATGACAGGTGAATGTAATTCTGATACCCATAGACTCCAAGGTTTTAATCCAAGGTTAAGCACTAACAGCTTAACTAAATAGATGTTGTCTAAATTATTTGTACGGTGGGGAGAACCCACTTCTTTGCATCCTTGTGCATATTATACCACAGATGTTTGTCTATAATGGAGAAGAGGGCAAGGACCACCTAAATCTACATTCAGCCTTTCCCATTCACTCTTCATTTGTTGATGGGGGCACATATCTCAGGCTCTGAAGCAGTTGGAACTTCAACACTAGTTATGAAGGAAAAACATGTAAAGAACTCAGTGTTCAAGTAGACATAAACTTGAGCCACCTAGAAAATTCTGCTTCCTGTCTAGAAACCAAGTTACATTCCTTAGTCAAAATTGTTCTTCAAAATCAAAGAAAATTGGATATACTCTTTACAAGACAAGGAGGTCTGTACGCAACTGGGGGGAAACTTGTTGCTTCTACATCAATAAGTGGGGGAAAATAAAAAAAAAATCGCTATGGCCAAAAATAACTTTCAGGAAAAAGAGATGTAAAAAATTTAAAAAACAAATACCATTCTTTGTTCTCCATCTCTCTTAGGTTAACTACTGTAGTTACAGTCATGTCTGTAGGTCCCTGCTTACTTAACTGCATACTTAACTAGGTAGTCATACTAAGGAGACTATATAATACCCTAACCTCAGATGAGTCCATGATTTGATTCATACCCATAAACTAAGTTGGGAATGTAACTAAGATCTTAACCTCTAGACTCCAGATCTTAGCAGTACTAACTCCTCAATGAAAGTGCTATTCATGCCTTGAAATCCAGCACAGAGGGAGTAACATCTTCCAAAACAGGAACAAAGACCTATTCTGTCAAAGTACACAGTTCTGGAGAAATCCCTAAATGTATTAAACTTGCATTCTGCATTCTTTAATTCTGCTTCTGGATAACTGTTCCTGCTCCTTGAAGTATGTCAACACAGGATGTGGTTTTTGTTCCTGAAAGTCCACCCTAAGAAAGGCTTGGAACTGCACACAGTTATTCAGGACTTGAGTTTATCCTCCCAGGTATATATTAAAAGTTGTGGTCAGTGGGGTTCACATGTAATCCCAGGGTTGGGGAAGCAGAAACAGACAGAACCCTGGGGCCATTGACCAGCAAGTCTAACAAAATCAGTCAGTATGGAGTCAGAGTGAAAGACCCAGTCTTGAAAACGAGATGGAGAACACTGTGAGAAAGGACAGCTGAGTGTGACCTCTGGCCTCCACACATATGCACACATGTGCCCATGCACCCACCCAAGCCCTGGTCTAAATATAATAAAGCTTCCAGTCCTCAGCAACAATTGACAGAAGATATTGGGCTGAGAATATCATGTTGAAGACACTTCAAGGGAGCATGACACAAAGTTGATAAGTGGTGAAGTTGTAAGAAGCACAAGCTAGTGTCATCGACATTACATCATAGAAACGACTAAAAAATGACCAGATCAGGGGATTTTAGTCCTAAATCCACAGTGAAATGAACCTTACTTAAACCCATTTATAATTGTGAGCTAAATTTGATTATTACATGATTATTTTCTTTCTTTTGAGGTATTGTAATGGCAGAATGTGTGGTTTTTATTTAAAGATCACTGGGGCCGAGAAGATGACTCAAATGGATAAGAGGGACAGCCTATACCCAAATCTCCAGGACCCACAAAATATGTTTAAGTACCTATAACTCCAGTGCTGGGGAAGGAGCAGAAACAGGAGGTCCCCTGCAACTTAGTGGCTGCTAGGCTAGTCCCAAAATCGAGAGATCCAATTTCAAGGGTAGATAGCAGATCACAGACTAACGAAAATAATCATTTCTTGAGAGTATGTATTAAGGAAATAATATTTCTTTGGAATCTACTTCAAAGCAATGTACAGAGCAAAGAATTTAACAGAAATCTGAGTGAAAACTGAGAGTGCATGATTGATGACCACAAATGAAGGGATCATTGTTACATTCTTAGCTTATTCCGATGACTTATTGTGTGTGTGAATGGAACCAGGTGATGACCATGCCATCCCATAAAAATCACATATAATTCATATGATATCACTAATCAATAAAAAATAGGTATTGGTGGGATGGAACCTGGGGAACACATCCCATATCTATGCTGAAATTTTAGCTGGATTGAGCTTGCTGTGCAAGGCTTCTGGGAATGACCACAGCTGCTATGTGTTCAAGAGCGCTGCTGAAATGTCAAGTCCAGTAGACAGCTTTCCCCTGCATTCCTCCAAATAATCTGGTTTTGATTCTTTCACTCCCCTCTTCTGAGGTGTTTCCTAAGTCGTGCCAATGAACAGGGAACCAATTGATGAGTTAATTTTTTATTTTTTTAAAAAAGAAGACAAACTGTTGGGAAGGGGAAATTTCTAGGAAGAAAATGAGGGAGAGTAGAATCATATTTCATCATACACATGAAGGAAATTCTCAAGAATAAACAAACATATAATACAAATTTTAATTAAAAAACATCCCTGTGACAAATACCTGAAACAGTTTAAGGAGAAAGCATTTATTTGAATTCATTCAAGGGTGATCTGTCTTCATTGCCTTGGGCTTGGGATAGGACAGAATACCATGATAGCGGGAGTATGTCATAGAAAAAGCTGATCAATTTATGACAGCTGGGAGACAGAAGGAGGAGACAGAAACGGGAGGGAGAGGGAGAGAGAGACAAGGTATATATCCGGTCGCCTGTTTTCTTCAACTATGCTTCAAGTCCTGCTTTTAGTCATTTCCCCAAATTGTCATCATGTTTAGGATTCCATCAAGGGATTAATCCAGAGATAACGCTGACCCCTCACGTCCCAAAAGTCCCACCCCACCTCATATGAATACTGCTTTTAGAACCAAGCCTTCAACACTCGAGCTTTCTTATGACAGAAATCACATATAATCATATGATATCACTAATCAATAAAAAATAGGTATTGGTGGGAGGGAACCTGGGGAACACATCCCGTATCTATGCTGAAATTTTAGCTGGATTGAACTTGCTGTGCAAGGCTTCTTGGAACGACACTGCTTTCTACATAAAGATTTCAGTCCCGAAGTAGAACCAGGGACTTGGTTTCTTCCATTCTTTCTTCTACACTCACGCATGTCTATTAAGGACATCTATTCATGGAGAAGCAGCACAAAATCATTTATAGAATATTTGTCAAGCACCACCATTGCGAGTCCTTATCTTGACTTAATTAAATCACCCACCCTAACAACCCTAAGCGTTTATTACCTTCCCTGTTTGACAGACTAGGAACCTGAAGCCCATGGCTTGCATCAATATAAATACTAAATAATATGAAGCACACAATAAGCTATTTGCTGAACTTAAATATCTTGGCAATTTTACTTACTATTTTGATTTCAGAGAAATCTATCATTAGCAACCACTGGTAAGACAACCAAAAGAATATTTTGATTGAATTAACTCTTGCAACTTACATTTACCAAATAATTTATACTTTAAATCAGTCAATTAGTTTTTGTGTTCATGTGTGAGTACATGTATGTGAGTGTATGCATGAATGTATGAATGTGTGAGTATGTCTGTCTTGTGCACATGCACCCCGTTGGTTCCTTTTGGAGGTCAGAGAACAGTTGGGAGAGTCGGCTCTCTTTTTCCATGGCCCTAGTCCAGGCAGATTCCTATGGTCAGTGTGGCGTTCAGACATTCTAACTACTGAGTCATCTCTCCTGCCCACTCTGACTCTTCTCAGAAGAAAGCAGAGGCGCTTGCATCCTGGAACTCTATTTAAACTATTTATTTGCTTCAGTGTTTTAGCTGTTATGTGGATTTCTAAATAAGACTCTAAAAGAACAGTTGCTACCTTTTGAAGAAAGTCATTCTGATTTTACTTGCCTTGGTGTTTCTCAAAATCTCAATCAAAAATCAGTTTTATAAAATCTCCAGATTCAGGGAACCAGAAGTACACTCTGGCTGACCTCAAAATGTAATTTGAATGGATAATGTGTTTTTTGGTTTTCCTATTTTATTCTTAGAATGTGTATGTCTTTTAAAATGAACCATAGGCCCACTAGAAATGCCATCACTTTGCAGAATGTCTTCCTATGCATAAAGCCTTAACTGTTTCTGCGAGTATATTTTATAGCTTTCTGCTTCTGATAGTGTGCTTACAATTATAACTCCCTTCCGTTTTTCACAAACACAAGACATGCATTGCTTCTGCATTGCATTTTAAGGTTCGGTGCATATTTGCTGTGTTGCTTTAAAGGTCAACATGCCATCAGCCAGGTTCATTCAAATGTATCTTTATCGCAAGATATGGTAAATGTCTGGAAATACTCCTATTTCCTATATAATGCCTCCACTCTACTTTAGTGGAGGCATTATATGCATTCATTTAAAACATACCATCTCTCCCTTGCCCTAACCTTGGGTTCCTTCTGCCACTTCCAGTTGTCAACCATTCCTGGAATATGTTCCACATAAGCTAGGCTCATTTAATTTTATATGGCAGAAAGTCAATCTAACTGCTTGGTACAGAAATAAAAGGTTAATTCATGCATGGCAGACAAATAAGCTTTAGTGCCCAAATTTTAAGTCCTTTTTTCCCTTTCTAATGCCATCTTTCTAAAACTCTCTCAGCTTGTATCCATCTGCGTGTGGAGGCCAGAAACCCTTCAGAACATAGACAACTGTGAGAAGGCAGACATTTTCTACCCCAACAGTTTGGCCTCTCCACACACTCTACCCTCCATATGCTATATAGTGAGAAGACACCGAGACTTTTTGTTCAAGCTCATTTCTTTGAGGTCATTTCTTTGAGGAGTTCTCTGCATTGGACACTCTGCACCCATGCACCATGGTGGAATGAGATCACTCTGGAGAGCATTTAAAAACAGGCATGGAATCATGTACAATTAGATACTGGCCATGGTACAATTCATACAAGAGGCTGCACGAATAAATTAAGGAGGTCCTGTGCATTTACTTAGAGTAGGAAAGAGTATGCAAGCTAAATAGGGTGACACACTACTGGTGCTAAAGCATGCTGCCCTGTGCTGAAAAGATGTCACAGCCATTAAAGCATTTACTGTGCAAACATCAGGATCTGAGTTCAAATCCTTAGAAATCATGTAAACTTCTGGCACACGTTATGAGTATGTATTATTCCTGCACTTCTATAGAGATATGAAAGACAGATATGGTAGATTTTCTGGAAGACTGAGGATTTTAGTTCTGTGTATGCACTGGCAAAACTGAAAAGACTGTTTCAAATAATATGGAAGGTAAGGACAGTATCTCAGTGTTTCTATTGCTGTGATGAAACACCATGACCGAAAAGCAAGTTGGAGAGGAAAAGGTTTATTCCACTTATGCTTCTCCATTGCTGGTCATAACCAAAAGAAAGTCGGGATAGACATTCAAAAGGGCAGGAACCTGGCAGGAGCTGATGAAGAAGCCATGAAGCAGTACTGTTCACTGGCTTACTTTCCATGACTTGTTCAGTCTGCTTTCTTATAGAACCCAGGACCATCAGCCCAGGGATGGCACCACCCACAATGGGCTAGGTCCTCCCTCAATGATCAGTCAATGAGAAAATGTCTTTCAGCTGGATCTCAAGGAGGCCTTCCCTCAACTGAGACTCCTTCTACTCTGATGACTCTAGCTTGTGTCAAGTTGACGCTGACACAAAACCAACCAGTACAAACAGACACTAGAGGTTTACCTACGACTGCTACACACATATCACGGCAGATTCAGGCCTCATTCACATACACAAATGTGAGCACATACACATAAGATCATAAAAGTTGAATGCTTTCTTGTCTTGTGCCTATAGGTTTGGTCATATGAGGTAGGGACACTTAAATCCAGAAGAGTATCAGAATGTATCATGATTATAAACATTCATGATTCATTGAGTGATTAAATGATCATGAAGAAGTTATACTTTGTAAATAAAGCTTTATTTGAGCCCAATATTAAATATTCAGGATTCTGTGAATGTAGGAAAATTAACAACTGAGTTAAGATTTTAGAATTTTCCTTGCAGGACATATATGGGACATGGGAGAGTCAAATAATATGGAGCAGGGAAACAGCTCAATGTAAAACACATAACTGGGAAGGGAGAGAAGCAATGACCTTAATACATTTTATCTTTAGATTGCCTGAGGAATGTGGGTACCATAAAAGGAACTTGTCTGAGTCACAGAGGTTGGTGTGGCACTGCAACTTTTGGGATGTCGTGGAGACTGCATAGTTGACTGCCCATTACCCTCACACACCTGGCCACTGCTGACTGCATTTGCAACCTTATTTCCATTTGTTTTATTCTTACTGAATAATACACAAGAATATCAGACAATGGGTAAGAGTCATCCCTTCTCCATGGAACCTGCAGGGCTTTTTATCCATCTCCATGACTGTCCAGGCATGGCTTAGGACCTGAATAATGACTTAAAATTGAAAAGTAAGATTCAGTCATTCATACTCTCTTGGTACAGATGTTAGATTCTAATTTGACCAGTTCCACCAGATTTGGAGAACATCCCATGGTTACCGCCAAAGACAAATGATATGCACAAGTACCTAGAGAGAGAGACAATCACACACAGGTCCTGAGGTGCTCCATATTTCATCAGGTATGGCGAATGTCCTACTATAGAAATAAATACAGGTGCTTTTTAAAATAGGGCTGAAGACAGAGACAAAAATCAGATGTTTTGAATTTGCTAATTAATCACTCAATACTTTCATCTGAAGCACTCTGAATAAACTGTTTTAAAAGAAAACCACAAAACTAAACTGACACTGTGAAGCGAATGGCTTTGCTGTGCCCATTATGTGGAGAGTTCCTGGGTAATTCCCAGGGTAAGAGGTTGTAGGCACACACGGAGATTTTATAATACTTCGTAATAGTTTTCTTTTTCACCTTAAATTGAGTATGAGACCTCACTATTTAACCTCAATTAAACCACAAGGATGTCAGCCCATTACAATTAGTTAAATTAATGTTCTGAATAGGAAAATGATGGTCTTGAACAAGCGGTAATTAACAGCCTTTAAGCACCCTCTAAACGGCCACCCCACCCCCACTTGCTGTCTTCAAGACAACTCTCAAGTTTCATTTTACATGGACTGATTGCCTCACAGCCAATCTCTGAAAACGGCATTCCCCCCCCCACACACACTTATGTTCATTTTCCTTACCTTACATCCCTGTGATCCCCCCCAAAAGCTCCTCAACCCTACTATGCTTCCACAGACCTTAGAGATAATTCCTATTCATAACCATACTATCAAATATTTTACTTCTCTATGTGTAAATGTTCCCTTCTATTAAAAAATAATAAACCCGTTGGGGACGTGCTAAAGAGGTGGCACAGGGGAACAGCACTTGCTGTTCTGACTGATCTAGACTAAGGTTCTGTGCACCCACCTGGGAAGCTCACAGCTGCCTGTAACTCTAGCTCCCATGACACCTCCTGGCCCTCTGTCATCATCTGTACCCAGATGTGCATGTCCTCCAACACAGATGCAAACACATCATTAAGAATAAAATGTAGGAATTCTTTGGTGAAGTTTTTGGGGTCGCTTATGTACACTATCATATCATCTGCAAATAACAAAAGTTTAACTTCTTCCTTTTCAATTCGAATCCCCTTGATCCCCTTATGTTGTCTTATTGCTATTGCTAGAACTTCAAGCACTATATTGAAGAAGTATGGAGAGAGTGGAGAGCCTTGTCT
Organism: Microtus ochrogaster; assembly: GCF_000317375.1. NCBI lineage: Eukaryota > Metazoa > Chordata > Mammalia > Rodentia > Cricetidae > Microtus > Microtus ochrogaster. The sequence continues at coordinate 6,114,051 of NC_022013.1, read as the reverse complement.
TGTTCCTGATTTTAGTGGGATGGCTTTGAGTTTCTCTCCATTTAATTTGATGTTAGCTGTTGGCTTGCTGTAAATAGCTTTTATTATATTTAGGTATGACCCTTGTATCCCTAATCTCTCCAAGACTTTTATCATAAAGGGATGTTGAATTTTGTCAAATGCTTTTTCAGCATCTAATGAAATGATCTTATGTTTTTTTTTCTTTCAGTTTATTTATATGATGGATTACATTGATAGATTTTTGTATGTTGAACCAACCCTGCATCTCTGGGATGAAGCCTACTTGATCATAATGGATAATTTTTCTAATGTGTTCTTGGATTCGGTTTGCCAGTATTTTATTGAGGATTTTTGCATCGATGTTCATGAGTGAGATTGGCCTGTAATTCTCTTTCTTGGTTGAGTCTTTGTGTGGTTTTGGTATCAAGGTAACTGTAGCTTCATAAAAGGAATTTGGCAATGACTCTTCTGTTTCTATATTGTGAAGTACGTTAAAGAGTGGGGGGAGGGGAGAGGAGTGAGGAGTGGGAGGAGGGGGGGAGGAGTGGGGTGAAGGAGAGGGAAATGGGAGGTGGGGAGGAGGCGGAAATTTTTTTCAATAATAAAAAAAAGAATAAAATGTATCTTTAAAAGAAAAGAACTTTGAGTGACACAGAGCTGTAAGTAACTGCTAGTTCTTGTGTTTCAGATTTGTTCAAAGTAAATACCACTGGTGACATGGCCATTCACAAAATGTGCATCTGTAAATACCAACAGGGCACTCAAGGAAGAAGCAGATTTTCTCTATCTTTTAAAACATTTACTCTATTTCTTTGAATTTCTGAAACTATAACATAGTTGCAACATTCCTCCCTTCATTTTCCTCCCTCCAAACACTCCCATATACACCTCTTTTCTCTCTTTCAAATTCAGCTCTTCTTTTTCATTAATTATTGCTACATGTATATATGTCTATGCATATATTTTCCTAAGTACAACCAGCTATGTTTTACAGTGTAACCTGTATATATGTTTCCAAGGATGACAATTTGTTATTGGATAATCAATTACTGTGCTCATCCCAGAGGAAGACTATTTCTGTTGCTCTCAGCATTCCTTAGCGACCTATAGTTCTTTTTGTACTGTTGAGGCCTTATAGGCTTTCCCCATACACCTTGATGTGCCTGTTTTTGTTGTCCTTGTTTAGCTCATGTTTAGAAATTCATGTAGGTGAGACTATGAGCATATCTTCTGCCATTACTAGGAAACACAGTCTCAGAGAAAACTCCTGATCCTCTGCTTCTTACAATCTTTCCATACCCCATGATCTCTGGGTGCTAGAGTTGTTTTGTAGATGTATCCAACAGGACTAGGCTCCACAACTCTACACATTGATTGGTTGTGGTTTTTTGTACTCATCTCCATTTGTTGAAAAGAGAACTTTTCTTGATAAGGGCTACACTTCCCTGTGAGCACAAAAACAAATATTAGAGTGTAGTTAGGGATGTTGCTGATTGAGTGAAATGATGGTTACAGATTCTCTTCCAACATCCATGACTTCACTAATCCTGGGTAGTTTACAAGGTTTCTAATGCCAGGCATGATTTTCCTCTTCTTAAGTTGGGTCTTAAGTCCAATTAACAAGCTGTTGGTTAGCACCAAGGAATGTGGGCCACTACTGCACCCTTAAGGTTCTCCTACTATACTGGTTATTATTGTAGTTTTTAGGTATGATAGCTGGGTAGCGCTGTTAGTTGCCTTCCTCCTTTGGAAGCTTGTATGGTACCTTCTTGTACCTTGAGAGCTAGTCTTCTAGTAGGAGACTTACAGGTCAGTTCCAGTTCAGAGTTCTCTGGGCCCTGTTTCTGGGTGTCTTCAGCAATAGGGAGTTAGTTCTCATCTCCGGGGAGTAGCCAAGAGCAATAGAAATCGTCTGTATGTTCTGAAAGTCTCTTGAACAACCCTGACCAACAACTCAAAAGAGGAATTTTCATACCTGATGCTAGGTTGGAATTTTTATTATGTGGTGTTTGGATCTTGGAAGGAGCCATGTCAGTCCAGATGAGAAAATAATGTGTATGTATATTTATATACAGACATAAATGTATTATATGGTTGTATTAGATAAACAGTATGATTCTTTATGACTTTTTCAGACATCCTTAATATTATTTCACCCTACTCTGAGAAGGGAGAAGTTTAACAGACTGCATTATCTTCCAACAATTTGTTGTAATCTGACAAGAAAGGAATGTCAATGATTAAACCGAACATAGTTTTGTCAGATATTAAAATGTTTCACCGTAAAGACCTGAGTTTGACACCACACATGACCCTCCCCCAAAAGAACTACACTGATAACATATCTGTAACTCCAGCACAGAAGAAGTGGGGACAGGGTGATCTCTGTGGCTCACAAGCAAGTTAGCCTTGCTGAGAAAACCTGTCTGAAAAATTAAAAGGGAGAGGGATTTATGAAGATGCCCAATATTGACCTCTGGCTTTCCATAAATATTCACATACACATGAATACAGACATACACACACATATTCTCTCTCTCTCTCTCTCTCTCTCTCTCTCTCTCTCTCTCTCTCTCTCTCTCTCTTTCTCTCTCTTCCTCCTTCCCCCTCCATCTCTAAGATGGTAGGGCTTTTAAAATCCTTGATGACCTACCCTAAGAGGAGTTTATTCACAAGAGGGCTTTGATTGAGGCTGCAGTGGCAAATGAGCAAAGAAGGTGATTTTTAGCAGAAAAATTAAATTCCATGGGTGGACTATTAGGGAGAAGAGAGGTTATGCAGATATGGATGGAAAGCTGATTTTGGTGGCATGATAAAGATACTTAAAAACTGTCCAGCCTTTCATCTAGCCTCCTGCAGAGACCCTTCAAGTAGAAGCTGAAGAAAATATATTTGCATGCAGTTAGTGGAGTGAAACACATATTGGAATGGTTCTCAGCCTGCTGTCAGAAATCTCATGGGCTAGAGAAGTCACCGTAAAAATCTTTTAGGCTCATGGTTAGCACAAAGAAAGCAATCTTTTGAAAGATTCATTTATTAAGTAAAGTAGGTAAGAGTGAGAATAGAGAAGATGAATTTCTTTTCAATGAATGAGCCAAGGCAGTTCAAATAATTTAAAGACTTTTATTTCTTAGCTTCATTTATGTGTATGTGTGTCTTCACCCCGCTATGTGCACTTGCATACAGTCACTCACTGAGGCCATAAGAAAGTATTAGATTCCTGGGAGCTAGAGTTGCAGGGGATTCTGAATATCTGATGCCAGTTTGGGTCCGGTGCAAGTGCCCTGCTTGATCTTAACTCTTCACATATTTATTCAGTCCCAAGTTCAAGTACTATGATGTTGGGGGAAAACGTCAAAAATGGTTGTTGTTTTACCTGGCCACTTGTAACTTACTGTATGATTTCTGCTAGATTATTTAATATTTTTAAAGTTCATGTCAAGTATGTTAGTATACATGTTAACTATATTTAAATATTTTCAACTATTTCTAAACTTAAAGCTGTTTTCTGGATTTTCCCCTAAAATTTGACCTCATTACACATGTATATAAATACATGTTATACAACCTCTCGTATGTTCCCATTTAAAATGTATTTTACTGTGGCATACAATACACATATGTTTAGTCTCCCCCTCTGGGGATCAAACTCCAGTCATCAGGCCGGGAAGCAAGCATAAGCAACCTTCTTCGTCCTTTTCTCCATTTCTTCATCACAATCCATAGTACCCCCAGATTACCACATGGCTCTCATCTCATGGCTTCTTAATCAGAACATCCGAATGACTCAATTAAGCTTTCTAACAAGAAATAAATGTCAGCATGCAATCACAGTGTTCTCTTTTTTCTAACATGTGGTCTGAGCTCCAGTGTCAAACCTCTCTAATTAATATTGACAAGCCCTGGCAATGTGCAAACTTGAACTCTCCAGCTCTATTCCATACATTAAAATGGATGTAGAGATTGAGACTTTTATTCAGACAATTTAATAAAAAATACCAGCCTTCGTTCTGTTAACTCAAGAGTTCACAATCACTTAATTTACCTGATACTTAACTCAATATTCCAACTTAGTTACACTCATTACATTTGTCTGGTATTCTTTTTTATTTCTCTTATGTTTTTATTGTTTTTATTGAGCTATATATTTTTCCATTCTTCTTCCTTCCTCCCTTCTCCCCTTCAACCTTCTCCTATTTTTTCAATTGAAAACAGATTCATCTCTTATACAATATACCCTGGCCACAGTTTCCCCTACTCCTCCCAACTCCTTTCCCAAGTATTGAATTTACACAAAGAAAAAAAAGAGGTTTTTTTTAAAAATAAGATACATTGTTCTGTGAGTGTTTGTGTTTGCACACATGTGAGCACATGCACATGCTTGTGCGCATGCATGCATGCATGAGTGTACACATCATACACTTGGGATGAGTACAGTGCCCTAAGAGTCCAGAAGACGACACTGGATCCCCTGTGGCTAGAAAAGCAGATCGTTAGGAGCTACTAAAAGTACGTGATCAGATTGATAAGTGCCCTTAATTGCTAAGCCATCTCTCTTGCCCTGGAATTTTTAGTTTACTGTGGCAGGGCTCAGTCCACATAACAACAATGACCTAGATTGTTTTGGTTTTGCTCATTATATTTAATCCCTACTTGAACTATTACAAATTTAAAAACAATATTGTACACGTGCAAGATTCTTAGCCCAACTCTTCCCTCTGTCCTTCAAAAATGTTCATTACATGTCCTTATTTCCTGGAATCTGGAAGGCAAAAGATTAATTATTGTATCATCAATTTCTGTATTACTGTTTTAAAAGTGAGTGTATTCTGTATTAATAACCTTGACTTTTCAGCTCTTCTAAAAAGCCTCATGTTCCTAATCTTTCTATTGCTATTAGAGCTAACAGTTAACCCCAGACACTTGATAAGAATGGCCTGTCTAATTACTGGGTTGAAATTCATATATATATATATGTATATATGTATATACATATATATATATATGTATATATGTGTGTGTGTGTATACATACATATATACACACACATATATATATTTAAATTTTTATTCTTGAGGAATTTATACTACTACTTGTCAATCAGTTCCAGAATGTTGACAGTCACAGAGTAAGCAAGAGACACATCACCAGAGAGCTTTATAAAATAGTATAACATTGCTGATATCAATAAGAAGAGGAAGTTTTTATCACTGACAGTCTTATAGACCAACAGTATGCATGTCTTGATAATTGTGTCATAATCCTGTTCTTCCTAAGTACATTTAGCTCAGCACAGAGACATGGAGAATATAATTGTGCCGCCTGTTTGCTATGTGAGCACACACTGTTCTGTTTTGCTGTGCAAGCTCAGATGGACAGCAAAACCTGTACCCTTGCCACAGCTAACACAGAAAAATCTCTAGCTTATTTACTCCCTTCTGAAGTCCGAAAGGCATTGCTTGGAATTAGCTACTCAGCTTGTCTCTAACACACGAAGACATGCTTCACCTACCAAGAAGGACAGTATATAGTCATATATTATGAAACTGAAAAGAAACTATCATTGAATGACAACTGTACTACTTCAATATCCACTGAGCACCCCTCTTGGTCCTGACTTCCTTGCTCATCTTCTCCCTCCTTCTGTTCCTCATTGGTACTTTGGGAGCTCAGTCCAGTGTTCCAGTGTGGGTCTCTGTCTCTATCTCCATCCATCGCCAGATGAAGGTTCTATGGT
>NC_022013.1:6087895-6107829 GCF_000317375.1 Microtus ochrogaster | reverse complement strand
GGGGGGAGGGTGGGAGGAGTGGGAGGCTGGGAGGAGGCGGGAATTTTTTTTTTCTCAATAAAAAAAATCTTTAAAAAAATATCCACTGAGCAGGCTGAGGTGAGAAAAATAAAGTATGACCTTTGCACTTCTCTCCATGAAGCTCACTAACCTCTTTTAGACAAAGTCTTTAAAGAGATAACGTAATTTTGAGGTTATTAAAAACATCACATTAAAAGAGAGGCCAGATCATGAAGAGAGTGGCTGCCTAGATGATGTCCTCTATGTGCCCGTTGAATTTTCACTAGTCTTTCTTACTGAAAAGTATTCACTTGGGGGATGTAGATGTGGGTAGAACAGAGGTACTAGATTCAATCTTCACCCCTGCCTAAACCAGGGTGTACTCCTAGTTATTTTGGGAGTGGATGGGAGAAGAGTATTGGAAGCATGAGGTCATCATTCACCTCAGGCTGTTCCTAAACTATGTGGGCTGGATGAGACCTGTCTTCAAGCAGACACACGCACACGCACACGCACACGCACACACACACACACACACACATTCAAATATAGCAGGGCTCAGGAGATGGCTCGGTCAATAAAGTACTTGCCACACAAGCATGAAAGCATGAGTTCAATCTATATAGCAGTTAGCACTGAGTACAGCAGTGTGGTTGTAATCCCTGTGCTGGGGAGGCAGAGACAGGAGGATTTCTCAGAATCCCTGTCTAGCCAGTCTAACCAAATATGTGAACTCCAGGTTCAGTAAAAGACTGCCTCAAAACTCAACATGGAGAGAAATAGATGATGATAGATGATACATGACATCAACCTCTGGCCTCTGCACATATACACATATGCACCCCACATACATGCACATGCACACAGATAAACACATATCCAAACCCTTAGAAAATTTAAAAGATAAGAATTGAGATTCCTAAATATCTTTTGTCTGTTTTCCAAATTTCACTGATGATAATTCTCACCATAGTTGTAGCATCTAATTTTAACTAAGTTTATGTAAATTATCCACATGTGAGGTAGAAATGTTAAATGATTTACTATATATTTCTATAACTTGTGGCTTTTTAACCTTATTGTAAATTAAAGTTAATGACTTTTGAGTACAATTTAATAGGTAATTTATAATTAAAATTTCCCATTTGTCTTCAAATATTCTTTTTTTTCTTTTTTTAAATTTATTTATTTATTAAAGATTTCTGTCTCTTCCCCGCCACCGCCTCCCATTTCCCTCCCCCTCCCCCAATTAAGTCCCCCCCCCTCAGCCTGAAAATCAATCAGGGTTCTCTGTCCTGTGGGAAGTCCAAGGAACCCTCACCTCCATCCAGGTCTAGCAAGTTGAGCATCCAAACTGCCTAGGCTCCCACAAAGCCAGTGCGTGCAGTAGGATCTGAAACCCATTGCCATTGTTCTTGAGTTCTCAGTAGTCCTCATTGTCCGCTATGTTCAGAGAGTCCGGTTTTATCCCAGGCTTTTTCAGACCCAGGCCAGCTGGCCTTGGTGAGTTCCCAGTAGAACATCCCCATTGTCTCAGTGTGTGGGTGCACCCCTCGCGGTCCTGAGTTCCTTGCTCGTGCTCTCTCCTTCTGCTCCAGATTTGGACCTTGAGATTTCTGTCCTATAATTAGTGGTCCGAGAGAAGCTAAATAAGGAGAACCCAAAGAAAAACTATAGGCATCCTCCTGAATATTAACCTTCATCAGGCAATGAAAGGAGACAGAGACAGTCTTCAAATATTCTTACCCTAAATTTGTTTCAAACCAGGACCCACCCTAAAACTACATACCACATTTTGTTATTTTAGTTTTTCTTTCCTTGCTCTCTTTTACAAACAAGGGGTTTTGGAAGAGACAAGTCAGTTGTCTAGCTGGATGAACTGTGTTTGTGCTAACATGTAGTCTTGTGACCCTCTAACCCCTTATCTTGGGTTTATTAGAGAGAAGTTGGAACTTGGGAATTAACAGATGCTAGTGAGGATCTTTGTGCAGGCACAGCTCACAGTTCAGGCTGAGATGGCTGCGTGCTGCATGAGAGAATTAGTCACTGGGTCTGTTAAGTAATTGCTGATGCCCTAGGTTAAACTAGAAAAGGCTGGATCTTAACTGAAAACTCACCCTCTTGGTCTAATGAGACATCATAGAGTAATCTCTTGATACTGGGTTAGAACTGTTTTCTCTAATTATTTAGACACTCTTTCATCAGTTAATGGTTGTGTTTTGGGTACAGTGTTTATTTAGATTAACCAGTTGCATTTTTTCATTCCCCAACAATGGTGGTGCCAGCAATCCTCAGGTGTCCACATAGCAACTACAGTTATTCAATGCTCCTTAGTATGTTTATGGTTATCAGGTCTACAATGGTATGAACTTGCTGTGAAACAATAGTCTTGTACCCTGTCACTTATACTGTATTGTAGTAATAAAACACTGATTGGCCAGTAGCCAGGCAGGAAGTATAGAAGGGGCAATGAAGCAGGAAGTATAGGCAGGGCAATGGGAATTGGAGAATTCTAAGAAGAGGAAAGGTTCAGTCTGCAGTAGACACAGAGGAAGCCAGATGCAGAGGAAGCAAGATCAGAATGCCTTGCTGATAAAAGGTATCAAGACATGTGGCTAACATAGACAAGAATAATGGGCTAATTTAAGATGTAAGAATTAATTAATAAGCCTGAGCTACTAGGCCAACCAGTTTATGATTAATGTAGACTTCTGTGTGTTTCTTTGAGACTCAATGGCTGCAGGACCTGGTGGGACAGAAACCCCTGTCAACATAAACCCATGCCTCAGGGTATTTCAATGACAGATGTCTCTTTGTTCTCAACAGAGGCCAAGGAACAGTGAGTTCTCAAGGCATGATTCTTCATTGGTTAATGATAGTCTAAATAGACTAGAAGAAACTTATCATGTCTCCTTCACAGTAAAGGTCAAAACACATACAGTATCTCCTCCTTTGTTCAATGGAAACGGAGTTTTAATGGAAAGCTCTATAGTGTTGTGTACATAATATGTGTAGTTAGTGGTTGGGGAGATGGCTTAGTCATTTGTCTTGCAAACATGGAGAAGTATTTTCTAATCCAGGTGGCAAAAGCTAGCATGTGGCAATGTATGCTTGTAACCACAGCATTGGAAATTTGGAGACAGGCAGATCACTGGGGCTCACTGGGCAGCCATTCTGGCTTGCTTATGGAATTCTGGGCAAAAGACCCACCTTATCTTAGAACAAAAGAGGGGAAACAATGTTTCCTGAGAAATCAAAGCCGAGATCATCTTATGCCTCCCCATGCAAATGCTTATATGAGAATGTACCCCCACACACAAGCATGCACCCTAACACATAGATACCAAAGGTTTTATGCATAATTCAGGAAAAAGAAATCACAAACCATCACCTAAAGAGTCATAATTATGTCCTGCTTCTTTTATCGATATTGATATTTGCCATATTCATAGACATATTATCTTTATGAATATACTTAATTCAGGCTTATTTTGTTTATTTGTTATTATTTTGTATATGGATGAGTATATTCAAGTCACATGTGAGTGTTGCAGTCAAAACATAGCTTTTCAGAGCTTGTTCTCTTGTACAAAGTTTTTGAGACAAGGAGTATCTTGTTTGCGCTGATATATGGTGCTTCCTCAAAGCAAGCCAGGCCATGAGCTTTTGAGCAATTCCTCTATATCTATCTTAATCTCATCATAGAATTACAGATGCATACTGCCACATCTACCTTTTTATGTGGGCTCCACTTATTGAGCTCAGGTTGCTAGGTTTGTAGGGCAGGTGTTTTTGCCTACATAGTGATCTCCTCATTTACGTTTATAACAAGGAAACATGTATGAGGACCTTTTCAACAGGTCTCAGTCCAGTTATCTATTTATCTTATCTATTTATCAACTTTATTTTATCACACTGTAAAATAATTAGCATTAAGTGGATATCACTTGTAAAATAATGAGTAGTGAGGTAATGTCAGCAATATCAAACTCATTTTTGCATTATTGGTTCCCAGCCAAGACTTAACCAAAATAATTTGTATTGCATTTTTTTGTTATTTAGTACTGCAGTGTTGCACATATCAGTCAACAGCTAGAGCAAGTCAGTTCTCTTCTATCGTGCTGGACCTGAGAATCAAACTCAACTCTCAGGCTTGGTGGCAAGCACCTATGCCCCCTAAGCCATTCAACAGTCCCTCATCTCAATCCCTAATATACAGAAGGGGCTCAGTAAATATATGACAATTAATCCAGAATAATGTTTGACATCTTGAAATAATTTCTGTTCATAATAATTGATGACATAGTCTTCTTTTCCCCATTGAAAAGACAATTATCCCAGTTGAGTTTGTATAGGACATGGTATCCCTAAGGTTAAACAGTGAATCAAAGACATGGAATGGATCCATTTCTTCTTGGTCTATAGGGAGACAGACTATCCTTGAGTTTTCCTTCTACACTGTGTCTTTTCTATTGTAAGGCAATCGCCACAGAACATTTTCCCTATTCACAATTAATTGAGGCCTCTATGAATCACTAGATCTTTTGTATTTTCTCAAAAACACAAAGCAAGATACAGAGTTCTAGTAACAATCAGTTTCATTCCTCTTATAATGTGTGGAGAGGTGAGTGGACATACAATGTGTATATATAAGCATGTATATGCCAATGAACAGATTATGACAAAGGACAAGGTCAGGTATTGATCTGAGCTCTACACCTTGTTTGAGAAAGGGCCATTTGTTTGCTGCTGCATATATCGACTAGCTGGCCCATGAAACACCAGGGATTCTCCTATCCCTACCCTATAATCTCTTCACAGGAGCACTGGGATTACAGATGACAAAATTATCCCATCAGCTTTCATGTGGATTGTGAGGATCTGAAGTCTGGTTCTCACACTTGTGTAACCAGCACTTTATGTTGGAGGAGGCTTCTTGTTGGTTCCCGGCCGACTGGCTAGCTTAGGCCCAAAACAATCACACAGAAACTGTATTAATTAAATCACTGCTTGGCCCATTAGCTCTAGCTTCTTATTGGCTAACTTTTATATATTATTTTAATCCATTTCTATTCATCTGTGTATCGCCATGTGGCTGTGGCTTACCGGCTAAAGTTCTGGTGTCTGTCTCCAGCCCAGGATCCATGGCTTCCCTCTGACTCTGCCCTTCTTTCTTCCAGCATTCAGTTCTGTCTTCCACGCCTACCTAAGTTCTGCCCTGCTATAGGTTCAAAACAGTTTCTTTATTCATTAATGATAATCACAGCATACAGAGGGAAAGCCCATATCAACGTTACCCACTGAGCTGTCTCCTTAGCCACAACAGACATATTAATTCTATTTTAAAGCTAAGTAACCAAGGCAAAGAACTTACTAGAAGAGCTTATAGTGACCAAAGAAACAGATTGTAGTGAGTGTTTTATAACAACGCCTTAGCAAATTTAACAACTGTCTCCTCTGTAAGAACAGAACAAGTTATTCTCAGACTAATATTAAATGATACAGGAAGTTCACAGAAGAAGAACAAAATATACAATAGGGATATGAAAATTCAAGTAATTCCATCTATGGCAAGGTGAATCTTGATTTTCAAAAGACTGCCACAAGCAAAGATAAGAAATGAGAAGAAGTCAGTGATAGGCAGAATCCACATTTGCACAAGTGTCATCAGTGTGGGCTTCACCATTCTTTTGTAGATGGATACCCATGCAGTTGAAATCCACAGACCTCTGCTAAATTAGAAAGTCATGGCTGTAGCAGCTATTTAGACACATTTGCTAGTTTTCCCTGGATTGTAGCATTTTGATGATTCTTGTTAAGCTCTTTCCCTTTGTTTCGGGAATCCAAGATGGTTTATTGGGGGAGAAAAGCCACTTGAAACTGACTAGCTGTGTTCATTATTGATGCACAATTAGTGGAAAGCCTTTCGCAAGCAGTAAGGAATTCCATGGACTACTCATACACCCTAGTGGGAGAAACTGGTCAAAGCACTTGCTACCATAAAAGGGAAATCAAACACATATACATAGAATACTTCAGCATTAACAATATTAGAACTCCCTAGTGTGTCCTAAAATTGTGTAAGCAAGCTGATATAATAAAATCTGACATAAAAAGCCACTTAAACCACACTAATTAGGTGGGGTAATAAAAATCAAGCAACTATTGAAGTGCACGGCAGTCACAATAGACAATTAAAGGTTAATTAGATGTGTGGAAGGCGAGTCCCTGCCGCCGTGGGATTTATGTAATCGTCAGATGTTTTAGACAGATTCATAAGGGAGCTTGACATATAGCATAAAAAGCCATAAGAGATTTATTTCTACTAAAAAGAGTTATTTGAATGGAAATACTAAGCCATAGAAACTGGCTTGTGAGATGGGGAAGAAAGAGAATAACAATTATAATAAAATGCTTGCAGGCACTAAATTTTGTCAATACAGAATATGAACTGAAACTTAAATGCATTTTTATTCCAAATTTGATTTGTTATTTTAATTTTCATTACTGTGCATGTGTATGAATGTGTTTGTCACATATGTGTGGGTGCACTGAGTGGCCTGAAGAGACTGTCAGGTAGACTGGCACTAGAGTGACAGAATGTGGAGCTGCCCAACAGAAACGTGGAGAATTGAACTCCTGTCCCCTGCAAGAGCAGCGAGGACTCTTAACCCCTTAGCCGTTTTTTAGCCCCCTTAGATAGTATTTTTAAAAGCTCAGAGAGATGACAGTGATATTAGGTGAGGCTGTCTAATGAAGTGGGTAAAATTCCTAATGGGGTGGAGAAGGTGAAGGCTGGGAGCTGGATTTTCTTCTCAATTCTGCCCTTTCAAGCTTGATACCCTGACAGCTCATGGAGGTCTCTTTGGTCTTCAGCATCTCCTTCTTTAGAAAAAAGATTTCATCTTCTAAGATGGAATCCAATCCAGATTGTCTTACATTCTATGTCTCCTCTATTAATCCAAAACCTATCCATGTCATCTTCTTCAATAGTTTCACTATTGTACAAAATTATGCTAATATGCATCTTGGCTGCTTTAAAAGTAGAGTATTATCAAACCATATAAAAATTTATTCTACCACAAAGTCAGCTTTGTTTTTTCCCAATATGAGCTAAACATATACCAGAAACTGGCAGGTGTGATTTATGGAAAATTTTTTTTGATATTTATTATAGTTTCACATTTAGTATTGAAGCATTGTGTGTGTATGTGTGTGATATATGTTTACACATACATGGGCTGGTGCATGCATGGAGGGCAAAAGTTGACTTCGAATTTCTTTCTCATTCTTTCGCTTTCATTGTTAAGACAGTGTCTCTCAAGGAACCAGGGGTTCATTGATTCAGATAGACCAGTTGGCCAGAGAGTTTCAGGTGTTCTGTCTCTGCTTCTCTAGCCTTTGGGTCACAGGCAGGCTCCAGCGTGACTGGATCTTTCTTCAGGTCCTGGATTTCCAGTGTCAGGACTTCATGCTTGTGCAGCAAGTCCTTTACTAACAGAATCATCTCCACAGACCAATACTGAGTCTTAGAGAGTTTGGTGTGAATGCCAAGAGTTAATAGACTCTCCTATTTCTTAAAATCTCACAAGACATCAATACATATTTTATATGACTCCTTTTTAAGACTGACACATAACTAAAAACATTTCCAATAGTTTGTAACAAAGGATATCCTAGGATGATCTCAAGTAAAGTCAATATTGTGTGAACCCATAGGTCATTACTTAATGAGCACAATTGTAGAAATTAGCAATTTTAACTCCTGCATAAACAGAAAGAGCTGCATGGGTGTCTTATAACTGATAAGGTCAATATAACTCAGATTGGTTTTTCCTTTTCGTCATCCACTTTGTTAGTTTTGTAGTTTGGGGGACTTCATCTTCCATACTCATTTATATTTTCTCAAAGGGTATTATAGACTGATCCGGTTTAAAACCAGGTCATGCCTAAGTGAACAACAATCATCTGAACAGGGAGAGCATAAAAGATATTCGAAACAAAGTACAAAGCAAATGAATATCTGATATGCTGATACCTTTGCCAGAAATAATGAGAAGCCATAAAAATATCTAAATTCATAGTTTTTGAGAATGAATATTTTTCTCACTTTAAAGTAACTTGGCTTCAAAACACAGAGGGCATGGGAGAGAGCAGTTTGGTGCCCTTTAAGGATTAGAGCTCAGAAATGTCCCAGGAGAAGTGGGGGCTTCAGATGCTCTCATAAGGAGAGGCAGTACTGCGTTGCACAAAGGGAGGTGCTGGTCTGAGGTTGCAAGAGGCAGTTGTTGGGATTGCAAAGGCAGAAGAGGGATGTCTGCAAGACCCCAGTATGTGAATGTGTCCCAACATGGTGTTGGTGTAGATCCTGGATAAGACAGAACCCCAAAGAAAGCAAAATAGTGAGGAGTTTGATACCAGATTCATGTCTGCCCTGAACAATGAAATTGAGTTAGAAAAGGAAATGTGTGAATGGATGAAATTGCAAATTTAGAGAAACTTGAGGAAGAGTGTGTCGTACTGGTATGTAACACAGCTTGTTCTTGGGAAGATGGTGCAGGAATAATTTGGAAAACAAGCAAGACAGCATGAATTGTATTTTACACTCTCCCCCCTCAATTTTTAAGTGATTTATTGACATGCTCAAATCTAATTTCAGAGCCAGGACTTGAGGCTTTATTTCTGTCTCTGTGGTCACGTCATAATGACTTAAGCACTATTAACAATTTTAGATAGGGATAATTAATATCTTATGTGAGTTATTGATTTATAAGAAGCCATCGACAAATAATTGAAATTATTTAGAACATAATATTCTTATAGCAATAATGTTTGTTTTCTCACAATATGGTATAAATCAAAACTATTCAGAATGTAAAATTTGTATAATATAATCTTTTGGTGTGTGTATATGAAACAAGACTGGATGGGGCTGGAGATGTCATTCAGTAAGAGTGCTTATTGCTCTTGCAGAGGACCTCAGTTTCTTTGCCAGCAACCACATTGGGTGACTCACAACTGCCTGAAACTCTAGTTCCAGGGGAATCCCATGTCCTCTTTTGGTCTCCATAGGTACCTGCACACATGTGATGTCTACAAACTAATGCAGACACACACTCATACACAGTAAACAAACAAATAAGTAAATATGAGTTTTAAAAAGATTGAATAAAATGCATGCAAAGATTGGTGGAACTTTTAACTGAACTGTGAGGTCATGGGTCTTTCACCTTTTTTGCACTTATACTGTCCCTTTTTTACTGTATGCATTTTTCATACAATGAGAATAATAATCACTGAAATGGGAAAATATAAGAGAAAGGCAAGCTGGCCATGTTCTCAAACCAATTTCGTTACTTCTATGCACATAAAACCAAATCATCATTCTTGTTTTTTTTATAGAAAACACAAAAAATAATACTAAGTAGATAATTAAAACGTGTGCCTGCCTATCAAAGTGAGGACACACCAATCCCCATTTCTGCGTGGTACCTGAACCTTGTCATGTCTCTGGGTTTTTTTTCAAAACATTTAATAAAAAATAGGAGACCATCCCTCCCTGTTAACTACAGGGTAGGCAGCAAATATAGAGACAGCCTTCATAATTATGCCTTAGCCTTCACTGGAACTGCAATTGTGTGCTTGAGAAATTGTACCTGAGTACGATACTTGGTGTCAAGTGTCGGAAAATAGTTTTCCCACTTAAAAAAAATACCCTTTGCTTGTGAGTGGTATAGTAGTGGGATGGCCTGGAGGGCAGAGTCCTGGAGCTGCAGAGTAGATAAGTGGGGGCCTGGAAAACCCAGATTCACAGTCGAAATACAGACAGGCACATTCGAGAAATCACGCCAACTCCTTGTTGCCAAAAGCAGAGATGGAGCCAAGAGAAACTACCACGTGTTAAGTGTGGATGGGAGAATTGTCCTTCCCAGCCACCAGCCTCTAGTGCTGTGCCTGGCTTTGTCTTGGGTACCTTGAATGTGGCTCTTCTCCCAACCACACTCATTCCCTTCTGTACAGGCATTTAAACTACCAAAGATCTACAGCATCTCTTCTGATTTCACAAAGAGGGCCCTCTTCCTCCACCCTTCTGAATAGTATACACTGATAACACATAACTTAGAAAGACATTCACTGGCTTCTGTCTGCCCCTTTGGGTTCAAGTCCTGCCTTCCAGAGTGATCTACTCAAAGTAAACTCATAATAGAAATTACCCCTAACTATGGAGGGTTCAGTGCAACACCCTTCAACCAGGGACACAGGGATCTATAACTTTAATCAAAATGTTCAACCATGCTGATGTCCAGCCAGGGTTTATAAACTCTCTGTTAATCACCAGGGAGATGGCACAGTCCATTAACTGCTTGCTGTGTACATATGAGAATATGGATTTGGATGCGTAGAACTCTTGTAAGTAACTGAAAAGATATAAGACACCACCTGATCACTGTGTGAAGTGGCTTCACACTGGGAATCTAGGACATATGAAACAGTTGGCTTCAGCAGCAGCTCACATTGTACTTGTTTTATCCCCATCCAGAATACCTCCCTGTCTTACTTTCTTACTATTGTGACAAAAATACCATGGGAAAAGCAACTTAGGAGAGGAAGGGTTATGCTGGCTCACAGTTTGAGCACACACAGGCCATCATGGGAAAGACATGGGAGCAGAAACGGCAGGGACACATTGGCCCCTTCTATCCACAGTGAGAAAGTAGAATAATCAAGAAATGGAGCAAGGTTACCAGCAAGATTGACCTCGCTGCCCACAAGTAACCACCTCCCTCCAGCAAAGCTCTACCACCTATGGCTCTACAAGCTTCTCACGCACATACAACACCACCAGCTGGGACTAAGTGTTCAAACACATTATCCTATGGAGGACATTTCACGTCCAAAGCACAATGCTCTTCCACTCTCTGTATCTATTTTAATGCATCAGATGAGAAATAAAAACCTTCTCTATATGAAGACAAAACCTGAAAGCTGAACAAATAACTCTGAGGTATTAATGAACCCCAGGAAAGCAAATTCTTCAAAGAAGAAACAGAAAAAAAAACCTGGAGACATGTAGGAGGATTAAGCAGGAAGAAAAAAAAAAGCATTTCTATGTGGCAACAGTTTTAAGAAGCCATATGAGAACATGAGAGACCTTCCCTAGCTCTGTAACACTGCCAAGATCAGTCTCATTCCCAATCTTCACTCCCAGAAAACTGCAGGCATAAAGCAGAAACAAAGACAGCTGGCCCTTCCAGTCTATCTTGTTCCATTATTTAAAGGTTTATTAAGTATATAGATCATGGAACCTGAGTCTCAGATTTTCAATGAGGCCCAAGTCAATATATTAAGGTGCAATGTTGAAGAAAAAGGCCTTCTTGAATATTAAACACCCTTTGCAGTCATATGTCTCCATAAGACGAGCACTCCCACCTGAATGGGCATCTCAACAGCTGTGAAGTAGCAAATGAAACCTGAGGAAGTTGAGCCTTCTTTTGAATTCAAACCATCTTTGGAAGAGATAGCTCACCCAGGTATTTGACAGCTTCTTTTCAAACAAAGGGGAAATAAGTTATAATAAGTTAGATTTAAAAATAAATACCCGAACTGGTTCCTGCAAAAATAATCGCATCTCTACCTTGTATGAGCTCTACTACCCATCCCCCAACCCCACTCACTTCTTCTTTCTTGAGTATGCCCACACCATCATAGCTTGAGATCTATTTCTTTTCCTGGATGATTCTCTCTCTCTCTCTCCACCCCTCTGTGTGTGTGTGTGTGTGTGTGTGTGTGTGTGTGTGTGTGTGTGTGTGTGTTGTGCAGGTGTGTGTGTACGAGGAAGCTCAACAATGCCAGATGTCCTGTTCTTACTTTCTGCCCTATGCCCTTGATACAGGCTCTCTTATTGAACCTGGAGCTAGGCTGGTAGCCAGCAGTTGTGTCTCTGCTCTCCTCCCCTCCTGCACAGTGCTGAGGTCACAGGCACAGAAGCAACCATACCCAGCTTCTTACACAGGTGCTAGGGATTCAAACTCAGCTCCTCATGCTTGCACAACATGCATTCTCTGAGCTGTCTCCCCACACCTCATCATGCACTCTTGATTTGGTAACCAAATAGGGCTTTTCATCCTAATATAATCGCTGCTTCCCCAAATAATTTCAAGTTCTGATCACTCTCAACTTCTTGCCCCGTATAAACCATCATAACCTTGAGTCTGATACCATACAGTGAGCAGTGAACTCTGGCCAGAACTCCCCTAGAGACTACAAAAGCAAGGGTTATTTAAATGTTGGCTAAGATTGCCTATCTGTGTTAATTCTTGCTATAAAATAGCAACTCTATTTTTTTCAATGGAAATGTTTTTCTTCCAACAGGAGGTAATTGTGTTCGCATCTGGTTCCTTCACCTTCCTGCGCCTTGACTATGTAAGCATTTTCCTCTCTCACAGAGATGCTTCTAGAAGAAAACTAAAATAAAAATTAATGAAATACAAAAAGATCAACAAAACAGCCATGGAATTAAAGGATAAATTTGATATCTTCGGGATTCCAGTTAGTACCCGATGGGAAAATCCAGTTTGAATGTCACCGAAGACTCCAACATGACATTCTTTAGTCCTATGGTAAGTGTGATGAACTGCTCCAGAGAAAGCAAACTGGATTAGAGAGAGAATGCTGTCAGTAAGTACTAAAACTCTAGAGAGAGAGAGAAGAGAGAAGATAAATGAAGTCGGTTGTCGTGTCCTAACACGTCATCCCTCCACAGGAAGCAGGGGCATAGTGCAAAGCTGGCCGGGGGTCCTATAAATGTCTGAGCAGGAGACAGACAGGAGCAAAGCCCCTCTTGCATTGTACTCTATGACTCTTCCGTCCTCGTGTATGGATATGTTCTTCTCTACACATCGGTGTTCACATAGCTGCAGATGTGGTAGTGTGCGCTAGTGAAAACAGTGGACCTGAGACAGCTTGCAAATTTGGCTCAAAGCTAACTTTTAGGAAGTGATATTTGGGCAATTTCCCATTGTTTACAACTTTGATCAGCTTCTTATACATAAGCCAGATGTGTGGACTCTGTGGGTCATGCTATGCACAAGCTTTCCTTTGCAGCAGCTGGACTGAGTGAATGCTTGGTGTCTAAGTGTCCATGTCCCATCACGGAAACGCCCGGTGCTGAAAAACCATGGTCTTCTCAAGGGGGAAGCATTGCTCAAAGCTTATCACATAGGAGGTGATTGAGGGCACTGCCTACAATACTGGAGGATAACCAGAAGGTGTGGCTCAGTGTCTCCCAGAAGTAGTGCCTCCCATGAGCCTCATCCCTTCTTCTACATTCGCTCCTTTTGGTTGTAAGTCAGAGTTATAACCATGTCTTCATGCTTCATCCAGGGAGATTTTCTAGAGAATCTTCAACCTGAAAGGGGTCTTAGGGAGACTTATCTGTCCTTCTAGCCCATGCTGAGGTCATTTTCTTCATTATCCTGTCCTCCACATATTCTTTGTAGCTGGAGGTGGTGATTTTCCCACGAAGCCATTTAAAGGGCTAACTAAAGTTCTGATTGGAAGAGATGAGGGTTAAGAAAATGCATTAGCTTTCTGCCCTGCTCGTGACTTTTCCTTCAGAGAATCATTACTAACTTTCCCCATGTCTCAATAGACAGAACACTTCCTGGGTCAGTATGATCCATAAGGTTGAAAGAAGAGCCCAGCAATGGAAGACAGGATCAGTAGTCTCACAGTTCATCAATGCCCTGGTACTGAATCTGTGATCAGCATACATAGCTGGATGACTCATTATGAGAAAGAAGCAATAGTAGACCTAGCTTGGGACCTGAGACATAAGGGGGCCACGTGGCATTACTAGTCTCTTATTTATTCCATGTTATAATTTTACCCTCACATCCAAGCCTTCAGCCTTAATGGTTTTACCCAAAAATTAAAGGTATTTCTTTTGCCACTGTAATTAAAATGAAACAGGAGTCTCACAATTAACAACATAATATGGAGTTCACCATGCAGTAAACTTAGAACAAGTGGAAACCATTTTTATGATTATAATACTGACTAAACTCAGGACAGAGATTCATTCACCCCAGTGTCCTGTGCTTGCTCAATCCAAAGCACCAATAAATGGGGACACAAACTGACAATGATAATCCAGTGTTTGTGGTTCTGTTGATTTTATTTTTAATAATTCAAAACACTAATAATTGGCCTTCTACTTAAATATGCATGAGATCGAAGCCAATAGCTTGAATTGCATCAATTCCAAGCCCCACTGCTCCATGTCTAATAGCAATTCTGCAGTACCCCAGAAGTCTGCTTTGAACAAAAAGCAAAGCATCATAACAAAATACAGAGCCCATTTGTTTTTTTTTTTTGGGCTAACAGTTCAAAATGCATTCCAAATACTGACTGAGTTAGGATCAGCCACCTGTACACTGTGAAATGACCATAACTTTTGTTTAAAATCACACCCAAGAATTCATCACATGCTAAGTAGAATTTATCCCAAAATCTCTCTAGTATATACACTGACTATAAATGTGAGTTAGGATGGTCTTCATGAAGAAATGCAGAAAGGAAATAATTTGCATGCCAAGATGTATTCATCTTAGCTAGTTTTGAGGTCAACTCATCAAGTTCCATAATTTAATAAAACATACCAATAATATATACCAACAAGTATTACAACCAAGAATATGATTGAGCCTTTTGTACTTCTGACTTCCTCGGAAAACATTTGATTTCATGAATATACATGAAGTCTGGTAAGCCTCAATTATCATTTCTTTTGGAAATTCAGCTTCTTGGGCCTCTCTCTACATGAACTGCCACCAAAAGATACAGTGAACATTCTCTTACTAAAGCATATTCAATTAATTATATAGTTATTTTAAGACCCTTATTAATAAATTCAATGCAAACAGCAGAAGAAAACAACTTTAAAATGAATATAGGTGCTTCTGCTTCCATGGGTGTGTTCTAATGCTATTGATTTTCTAGTCATCTCCCTTTAAAACCAGCTTCAAAATGATTTTTAAGTGTTCAATCTCATTTATTAAAGCCTTGAAAGTTGATTGCTTTAATTTTCCCCCAATCAACAAGATAACCCTTAATTTGAAGGCCTGGATTAGTGGCACTCCCAACTATGAAGTCATGAAGGCATTTATTTACATTAGAATCAACACGAGTTCAAAACTTAATGCCCTCATCAATTTTCCAAATAAAACCGCAGCTGCTGTGTGGAACAGGTGAAATGAGGTCTGTATTTCTCAGATGTAACATAGCCAAGAGCTTAACCCGGGCTCCATGAAGTTTAAAAGCAATAAAGCCAAAGTTATTTCAGCCCTGCAGCTTACTTATTTAAAGAGATGGATGGTATTGGCTGCCTTTCAGCGTGCTGCTTAGGCTATCATTAAAACTTCAGATGGAGTCTCTCGGTGGTATGTGTGGGAACCATGAACTTAGAAGACCCACCCTCTGCCCCAGGCCCTTTGAAAAGTATAAATCAAATGTGATGCTGCATCTAAAGGGTACAATTTATAGCTGCCTATCACGATTTAACTAAAAAGTGAACATATTCGTTACTTTTCTCATTGCTATGACAGATAAAAGCAAAAAACAAAAATACAAACAAACATACAATAAAACCCTAGAGAAGCAAGTCGAGGAATAATGGGTTCGTTTCTGTCCACAAATTTGGAGCATAGGTCATTGCACTTCCTAGGGGAAGCATGGAGTATGAAGCAGCTGGTCACACGGCATCCACAATCAGGAGGTAGTGAGAGAAGAATGCTACTCACCTCGCTTTCTCCCTTACATCCAATCCAAGAGGCCAACTCATTGGATAAAGCCATTCACATTTATGGTGGGTCTGCCTGCCTCACTTAATCCAATCTAGAAACTCTCCCCACCCGAGGCAGTCCAAGTGACACTAGATAGACCTCATCAAGTTGGTGATCAATATGAACCTCCACAGTGAGACTAAGAGATTAAGGAATGTCTAGTGATAGCAATACAGTATCTGACAGAAGCTCGTTTGGGAACTCAGAAAGCAAGAGTAGATTTTAGCAGAGTCAGTAGTACCCGTGCAATTATCAAGTTAACAGCATGAAACAATTTCCTAATTGCTATTCAGACTTCATCAACAAAAGCCATGTCTTTGCCCACCTACTACACTGTCTCAGAATACCAAGAACATGCTAGCTTTAATAAATACTGAATAATTATAATAAGTGTGCTAAATATAAATAAATGTGATTAAATACCCTAGAAAGTCTCTGAGTATGTTTTATGAAGGAAGTCTGGGTGATTGACTACAACCCAAATCTATCAGATAAGAACAAGCAGGAATTGTTCCTGTTATGAGTCCCCCTGAATATTAACCTTCATCAGGCGATGAAAGGAGACAGAGACAGAGACCCACATTGGAGCACCAGACAGAAATCTCAAGGTCCAAATCAGGAGCAGAAGGAGGGGGAGCACGAGCAAGGAACTCAGGACCGCGAGGGGTACACCCACATTCTGAGACAATGGGGATGTTCTTTCGGGAATTCACCAAGGCCAGCTGGCCTGAGTCTGAAAAAGCATGGGATAAAACCGGACTTGCTGAACATAGCGGACAATGAGGACTACAGAGAACTCAAGAACAATGGCAATGGGTTTTTGATCCTACTGCACGTGCTGGCTTTGGGGGGGCCTGGGCTGTTTGGATGTTCACCTTACTAAACCTGGATGGAGGTGGGCGGTCCTTGGACTTCCCACAGGTCAGGGAACCCTGATTGCTCTTCAAGCTGATGAGGGAGAGGGACTTAATCGGGGGAGGGGGAGGGAAATGGGAGGCAGTGGCAGGGAGGAGGCAGAAATCCTCAATAAATAAATAAATTAAAAAAAATAAAATAAAAAAAATCAAAAAAGAACAAGCAGGAAGAGGCACAGGGAGGTGGTTACCCATTTTGTTGGGGTGTCTTGATTACTATAATTATTATTATTACATTTGCTTAGTTATTATGGATGTTTGGAGATCATCTATGGGTTTTTTCTCTCCTTTCCTGTGGGCACAGTGATGAAACTCTGACTGTCAGGCATGGGGCAGGCACGATTACCTGGTGAGTCATCTCACTGCTTCCATGGGATGCTTGTTTCTGATCCTGAATTTTCCCTCTTTTTTTTTTGCATTTTAACAAAACCCTTTTATTCTAGATAACTCACAAGTAAAAGTACTACATGTCTAGTTTAAGAAGCTACTCTGTCAAAGTTACTGCTGTTTCCAGGCTTCTGCTGCTGAACACACAGGTCGAAGAGATTATATTAAAGTAATATTTCCTCAGTGCATTGCTTCATCTCTTTTTGGCATTCTTGGTTAACAAATAAGGCACAATTCAACTTTAAATATTTGTGCATCACTTCTTTTCATGATTGTGGGCAATCATAATGTTGTGTTAAACCCTGTTAAATAGCTGATGCTTCCATTCTATACCAACATCACATAGAAAGGTTATTATAGAGACATTAAACACTGGCTCAGAATAAATAATGATGCCAGGCACACCTAAATTGCCTGTGGATATGAAAAGGCAAATCATGATTATATTATATTTTTATGATTCTCATCACTGTGAGATCCTGAGCTTTCTTTTATAATCAGGGAAAGCATAGCAGAGGGAAAGGGTTCAGAGAAGAGACTGAGAGCTGAAGTCTGAGGAAAGGGCTTACAAACAGCTGAAAGAATGTGTTCAATGACAACATATATGAATGAATAAAATGGACACTCCAATGATGAATGGACCCGCCTAAAAGAACTGAAGGGAAATTATAGAATGGAAACATATAATATTTAAACTATAAGGAAATCTTATAGGACTAATTGAAAAGAGAATATTGCAGAAAAATGGTAATTGGATGACTTAAAAATGGAGTGATAGAAATTACAGAATTGATGCATAAAAGCAAAAGATTAAAAATACAATTGCCCCTAGGTGGCCTATAGGTCACTCACTGTGCAGTCTCACTGATGCATAGCCAGAGTCTTAGAGGGGAGAAGACTGGCAAGAAGACAGGCATTTGAATGTATAGTGATGTGAAATTTTCCAATTTGACTGAAAAAAATAAATTAAGCCCTAGAGGAAGCTCAGCAAACCCCAAAGAAAATATATAATTAACACTAAAAATAGTGAAAGAAGTTAGAGATGTACTCAGTTGGTTGAGTGCCTGCTTCACATGCAGAGAGAGAACACTGGGTTCCATACACAAAAGCCTATAACCCGGGCATGATGATGTGTACCAGTGGAGACAGAAGGATGGGCAATTTAGGGACATTTTCAGCTAATACAGAGTTCTAGGCCTGGACCAATGAGATGGTTCAGTGGATAAGGCAGCTTGCTGCCAAAACTTATTGTCTGATTTGACCCTTGGGAACTCCCATAAGTTGTTCTCCGGCCTCACTATGTACACCATGGCATTTATGCCTTGGACATGTACTTATGCAATAAATGAATAAATAAGTCCCAGGTCCACTTGAGATGCATAAGAACTCTTTCAGGTGGATCAATAGAATTAAGATAGTAAAAAATGGTAATCTTACCAAAGAGTACTCTACAGATTCAATAAAATCCCTACCAAAATTGCAACACAATTCTTCACAAACCTTGAAAGAACAATATTCAATTTCATATGGGAAAAATTAGGATAGCTAAATCAATCCATATACTAAAGGAACTTTTGGAAGTATCGCCATGCCTGACTTCAAGCTCTACTATAGAGCTATAGTAATAAAAACAGCATGGTACTAGAATTAAAACAGATAGGTGGAACAATGGAATTGAATCAAAGACCCTGATATAAATTTACACACCTAAGATACCTGATTTTTGACAAAGAAGACAAAATTATACAATGGAGTAAATAAAACATCTTCAGCAAGTGGTGCTGGCATAACTGGATGTTTGCATGTAAAAAAATGCAAATAGATCCATATCTATCACTCTGCAGAAAACTCAAGTCCAAGTGGATCAAAGACCTCAGCATAAATCCAGCTACACTGAACCTGATAGAAGAGAAAGTGGGAAATAGTATTGACTGAATTGGCACAAGGGACAACTTGCTGAATATAACACCAGTAGCACAGACACTAAGATCAACAATTAATAAATAGGACCTTCTGAAACTGAAAAGCTTCTATAAGGCAAAGGACACAGTCAATAAGACAAAATGACAACCTACAGAATGGGGGAATAATCTTCACCAATACCACATTTGACAAAAGGACTTATTTCCAAAATATATAATAAACTTGAGAAACTAGACATCAAACACAAAATAATCCGATTTAAAAAATGGGGTACAGATGTAAACAGAGAATTCTAAACAGAAGAATCTTACAAAGTCAAAATACACTTGAAGAACTGTTGATCATCCTTAGTCATCAAGGAAATGCAAATCAAAATGACTCTGAGATACAATGCTACTCCTGTCAGAATGGCTATGAACAAAAACACTAATGACAGGCTATGTTAGAGAGGATGCAGAATAAGGGGAACACTCCTCCACTGCTGGTGAAAATGCAAATTTGTGAAGCCACTTTGAAAATCAATATGGCAGTTTCTCATAAAATTGGCAATCAATCTACCTCAAGACCCAGCTATAGAAGAAGCTCAAATGGCCAAAAGACACTTAAGGTCATGCTCAACTTCCTTAGAGATCAGGGAAATGCAAATCAAGACAACTTTAAGATACCATCTTACACCGGCCAGAATGGCTAAAATGAAAAACACCAATGATAGCCTTTGCTGGAGAGGGTGGGGAGAAAGGGGTACACTCATCCATTGCTGGTGGGAATGCAAACTTGTGCAACCACTCTGGAAAGCAGTGTGGTGATTCCTCAGGAAATTCGAGATCAACCTACCCCTGGACCCAGCAATACCACTCTTGGGAATATA
>NC_022013.1:6040021-6087152 GCF_000317375.1 Microtus ochrogaster | reverse complement strand
TCAAGCTGATGAGGGAGAGGGACTTGATAGGGGGAGGGGGAAGGAAATGGGAGGTGGTGGCGGGGAGGAGGCAGATATCCTTAATAAATAAATAAATTTAAAAAAATAAAAAAACAAGCAAACAAACATTCTTTAGTCAATTAAAAACTATATCCAAACTCTACTACTAAAAGAACAAATTATTGGTGAAAAAATATAGATGATTACTGAAATTACTCTGAAAGAAGCTAGAAACAAAAGAGAATATGTTCAATGACTCCAAAAATTCTTGAGTAATAGATATCAATAAATAATAGTACATATCATATGATAGCATTGGTATGTATATGGAAAGATGACCCAGTAGACAGGCATCAGTGCTTTTTGTGTAAGCATAGGAACCTGAGTTCAAATCCCCAGACCCCAAATTGCAAGCTGGTAGGACTGTATATATGCCTGTAAACTCAATGCTCTTAGGGCCTGGGGTAAGCAAAAACAAAAGGATCACTGAGATTAACTTTTTACCAGCCTAGATTCAGGTTCAGCATTTCTATTGGGGGAAGATATGAGGTAGAGACAGAATTCCCATTCCCCAGAAAAGGCATGAAAGCAGAAGTTGTTCTTTCATTTTCTGGGTACCTAGACCCAAAGAATCACACAGAAACTATTACTTATAACGTTGTTTGGCCAATGGTTCAGGCATATTCCTAGCTAGCTCTTACCTCTTAAATTAACCCATTTCTATTAGTATGTGTATCTACATGAGGTTATGATTTATAGGTAAGGTTCTGTCTGGCATCTTTCTCCTTCAGCAGCTATCCTCCTCTATCTCTGCTTAGATTTCTCACCTTGATATATTCTGCCCTTCCATGGTCCAAACTAGCATCTTTATTAACCAGTGGTAATAACATATATTCACAGCATACAGAGGGGAATCCCACATCATTGTCAAATAACAAAGAGACCCTGTCTTAATGAAGCTGTAACACAAGAATCAGCGGTAATGACATACCACAGCACACCAGTATCCACATTCTCACATATAGAAATACACACACACTGAAAAAGTTACAGTGAAGTTCAGCTCCTACCTGACATGTCCTCTTCATTTAGCACTATTGACTTTTTCTATCTAGAACAACTTAATTTTACTTGCTGTTTTAAAATGTCTACAGGAGAACCCTTATCTTCCCTGCCCATTTCTCCCAGTCTTTCTGTGTTTATTCAATTTTTATCTGAGCCTATCCAAGGTAGAATGGTCAATATTCCTCAAAATGCAATTCTACATGATATGTTCCATCTACTTCCCAGTCCTTATCTCTAGATCCCACACCCCACTTTATTCTTATGTTTTTTCATAAGCACAATTCTTAGCATCAGTTTCTACCTTCACCCTCCCATCTCTACCCTCCCTCCCACCACAGAAATATATGGTTCAAACTGTTAAAGCACAATCTGATCACTTTTCTCTTCACAAATCTTTACCTCGGCCCTCCCTCAATTCAGAGTAAAATACATGGTATGGTCACATCTGTACAGTGAATGTTTGGTGACTTGTTATTATCAGCTATATTCCTAAAGAAACCTATGTGATTTTCTTTCTACCAATCTCTCAGTCAGTTCACACACAGCTGTGATTTTTTTTCTTGTTGTTTCAGTGGACTGATTGATTTTCCAATCTTGTGGAAATTGAGACTAAAGAAAACCTAAATTTTCACTTACCAAGAGCCTGGAAACTTCTACTTCAAAAGAAAAAGATTGCTGTAATGTCACCACAAATTTACTCAGGGCTGAGAGGTATAGTCTAGCTACCAAACAGTTTGTTGTTTGAGAGAATATAATTGTATATAAAGTAGTGTATAAAAACATGTGCAATTTTTGCACACCACCCCAATAAGCAGGAGCAATAGCTACATAAACTTTATGAAATGGCAAATAGACAAGTGAGAAGTTAAAAAGAAAAGAAACCACGAAGGAAAAGAGAGAAGGAAGGAGAGGGAGGGGGATGTAGAGATGGACTGCACACTTTTCATTATAAAGGGCTTTATTTTTGAATATGTGTTCTAAAAGTTTTGGTGAAATCAGGTACCTTGAGTACTTTTTCTTGAATGGGTGGCAGTGAGTGGGCTCTCTCGAGATGTAAAAAAAAATGGAGCAACTTCTTCCACAATGGAGAGTTCTGAATTGATTTTTCTATTGATAATAACTCTTGGCAAACTCTTATGTGCCTACATATCACTGGCTTAATGTGCTCTTATTATAAAAATATAGATGGAATTCAGGATAATGAAGTAAGTTTGTGTTAAGACATACAGGTCATCTGTAACTGGGGGTGTCTGTGATAGCATGTCACATCTGGGTCATTAGAAACTATTATTTAGGCCCCAGTGCCTCTCTTCCTTATGCAATTGATTTTGCCATAATTCATTTGGAACACATCTCTACTGTCCAGGAAGTTGTATGCTGTAACTATCTGAAAGGGCACAATATAGATAAGTTATCTTGGTTCTCCTTAACTTCCAGTCATTTGGATTGGTGGGCCACCTTTATGCTGATTAGAATATAAATTAAAGCACAAATCATGTATCTTTAACTGTTGTGGTGTGAATGAGAATGGCCCACATGTGTTTGTACACTTGGTCCCCAGCTGGTGGAACTGTTTGGGAAGGGTTAGAGGGTGTGGCCTTACTGGAGAAGGTGTGTCACCACGGGGGGGAAAGAGGTATAAGGATTTGAAAGTAAATGCCATTCCCAATTTGCTCTCTTTGCCTCATGTTTGTGCATCCAGATGTGAGCTCTCAGATACTGCCTCGGGGCCATGCATGCATACCTGCTGCCATGCTTCCTGCCATAATGATCATAGACTCCCTCGGAAACAGTGTGATCATGGTGTCTTATTACAGTGATAGAAAAGAAACGAAAATGGAAGTCTAACATAAGAATGTTGATCAGAACTGAGTGCAGTAAAAGCATCAATTCTCTTGAAGTTCAAGATTTCTCATAATTTCTTATTGTAGGCTCAAGATTCCCAATACCCTCTCTTTGATCATTTTTTATGAGACAGTGTTTCAGAAACCCAAGCTAGCACTGATCTCATTATATAGCAGAAACTGGCTTTGAACTCCTGATCCTCCAGCTCCCACTTGAATGATGGGATCATAGGCAAGCACTACCATCACCAGAGAGAGAAAACACAGGGCTTCGTGCTTACAAGGCCAGCATCCTGTGACCTGAGAAACAGTTCCTGTACAATTATTGAGCCATGCTGCTTATGTCTAGAAACATGAATTTTCACAAAGCATCTTTGGAAAGTTTTCTGATGACTGAAAGCACAGACTTTTAGGGCCCTGATTGGAATTGGGTGGTAGGGGTGTATACTCCATGGAGAAATTTTATTAGCTTTTTAATTTTCTCTGTATTAAGTAGGCTCCTTATTATTCCCTATAGTGTTTGCTGTGTACACAGACTGTTTGCTGCTTATCCAACCAGCAGTATGGATAGAGGGAATTTTTGTGCGAATTTGCCTGTGAGAAGAGCAATGAATGAAACTTGATTGTGTGTGTGTGTGTGTGTGTGTGTGTGTGTGTGTGTGTGTATGAGATAGAGGGAGAGAAATCATAATTTATCCACCAACCCTGAGCAAATTTATTCATTACAAAAGCATAGAGACATTTTTGAGTAAGAAAGCATGGATAAGAGATAAAGAAGGAATGAATGTTCTAGAAAGATATAGCATGTCAGACGGAGAGCAAGTAAGACAATTGGACAAACCAGTGAATGAAGGAGAGAAAGAAAGGAAGGGAAATGGGCAATGAAAAGGGTCAAATGCAGTAAAGCAGAACCCATAGATTCCAAGTGGAGACCATCTTCAGACAGCTCCCCAGCATAGTTGGGGACGTGGGAGAAAGCTACCAAGCATTCTGTAGGAAATGTAACTGAATAGTGTCTAATCTGACCTGCTTCTTGGGGCTGGGGCTATGTTTTGGTTGGCAAGAACAAAGACTACTCTTGCAGAGGACTTAATGCTCAGTACACATTTATCTGTAACTCCAACTTAAGGGGAACCAAAGTCTTCTCTGTCTTCTGAAAGCACTTGTTCTCTAGGTACACACTTTCCACACCTACACATACATGTAATTTAAAACATCTTCAAAATAAAAGTTTACTTCTTTGTGTGTCCCTGAAACTTTCCACCAAACTTCATAAAGGTTTCTTCTTCAGGCCTCTGTAGTCTGACTTGCAGCTCCTGCCTCTATCTCCTCTCTCTTCAGGACTGTGCTAAGATGAACCTAGAGGTGGCTCAGTTACTGTTAGAACATCTTGGCCTCCTTTCTGTTCAGTCCAAACAATGACAAAAGAGATGACAGGCAAATGTCATTGAAGCAAATTGTTCCAGGTATTCTGAATTGAACCTGTCACAGATAGGCAAATACATAGTTAATATAGGAGGAAACTATCATAATGCTGTCTCCCGGCTTCCTGCTCATGATGGCCAGCCTCCTTCCTATCTCTCTTTCTGCACAGCTTTATCCAGCATTTAAAATAAATCACTTTGTTTCCTAGGCTATAAAAAAAGATCATGGATGGAGGGTGGGGAGGTGGCTCAGTCAGGAAAGTGCTTGCTCTGCAGCATATAGACCTAAGAGAGATCTCTAGAACCCATATCAAATTCTTGGCATGATGGGGTACACTTGCAATTCCAGGGCTGGAGAGGTGAGACAGGAGGATCTGAGGAACTCACTGTCCAGATGTCTGCTCAAATTAAAAGATTCAAGTTGAGCAAAGACCTTGTCACCCCAAAAAGATGGGGAACAATTGAAGAAGACACAGATGCCAATCGTTAGCCTTCAAGAGTTCACATGCAGCACACATTTTGCATACAAATGAGTGCGAACTCTGCATTTATGGAAACAACATCTGGTAATATACATACACACATACATACCACATACACATTTAACTTATACACATGTATATATGCATGTTATATGTGTACATATATATAATACACACATATAGAACAACACAGTAACACAGACAAACACACACACCATACACACTCACACACACAAACACACATTTTGTTCATTCTAAATGAGTGATCTCTGGAACGCAAGTGGTGAAAAGAGGGCACTAGGTCCCACAGGATTTCTTCTGACCGCCTCACAAGCACAATGGAAGGAATGTGCACCATCTCTTCAACACAAATAAAATAAATATAATTTTTTATCTTAGGAAAGGCAGCATGGTAAAAAGAGTTTAAATGGCAGTGGGTGTGATGAGCATTGGAAGCTGGAGGCATACTAGGGTAAGAGGAGGAGTCATGAGGCAGGCTGGAAGGGCTAGAGCAATTCCCATTGACTCCTGAGACAAGCGAAGGAAGGACAGCAGCCTTGGACACCACTTACTGCGTTCAAGGCATTCCGGAATAGCTTGGACATTTTACAATCTTTGCACTTTTTACATCTGTGTGTGTGTGTGTGTGTGTGTGTGTGTGTGTGTGCGTGTGTGTGTTCATGTAGGTGCAGATGCTCATGGTCATCAGAAGGGGATGTTAATCCCCCAGCTCTGGAATTATAAGCAGGTCATGGGACATTCAGCACAGATGTTGGGAAATGAACACTCCTGCTCTGTAAAAACAGCAGGTGTGCCTAACTGCTGAGCCTCCTCTTCAGCCTCCTGAGTCAGGATCAGACATCACAGCTCCACTGTCACAGCTCCACACAGAACTCCACATTCAGAAAGCACCCAGCACCAGGGCAGAGGAACTCACATACAGTCTGCAGTTCTTTCCTGGTGACTGTCGAAGCACAGCAGATAAACATTGCAGCCCCTCCTCCCTGTGCTGGAATTAGTTACGGTTTCTGTTAGCCTTCTACTGTCCTCATATTGTAGGCTGCTTATTAGAACTCTTTTTTAATTCTATCCTTGACAGTTTATCCTTTTATGGTCCTTCAAAATTTACTTGAGTTTGTGGTGAACCACCTCAAATGACTGAGAGAATGGAGTGGGTGAATAAATGTTTAACTGCTGATAAAATTTTTATTGCTGAAAGCAACATGCAAGCTGGTAAGGTTTTCTTTTCTTTCCTTTTATTATCTGGAAGAAACTAAGATCCAATATATTATATAAAACAAAAAATAAAATTTTAAAGAAACCAGTAATAAAGGACAAATGCTGTATAATCTATAGTATCCTGAATATAAGTTCCAGAGACTAAAGAACCACAGTGTGAGTATTTGCACACACGAGAGGATTCATAAAATATCAATACAAATGTAGTAAAGGTGTGGATATGTTCACATGTATCCAGTTAAAGATTTTGTTGCTTTTAATGATGTGTGTGTGTGTGTGTGTGTGTGTGTGTGTGTGTGTGTGTGTGACCTGGAGTTGTATGTAGTTGTAAGTTCCCTGATATAAGTGTTGGGATCTGAATGAAGGAACTTCATAACCAAAATCCTTGTTTTAGATATTCACTGGACCATATGTAATAAAATGCTTGATTGTTTTAACTTCAATAGAATTGATTATCTTCTCAAGAGGAATAGGCACTCAAATGTTTCTTGTGGTGTTCTTTGAGGGAGTCATCTGATTCTATATTTTGCTCCCTTCCTTTTTTCATTGACAGCTTGGTGCTCAGCTGTTTCCATAAGAGTGGCAGCCGTATTTCTCATGTGTGATGAGTGGATAAAGACCTGAATTCAGTTACTTTCAAATGAGTATCTCAGTGCTGGGGATGGAGAAAAGGATCAGAGGTAAGATCCCTTGCTACACAGTTATGAGGACTGGAGTTATGATGGGAGTGCCCAATACCAATTCAGGTGCCCTTCCCATGCCTATAACACCAGCTCCAAAGGAGACAAGCATAAGAAGATGCCTTCAGGCTCCCTGGCTTCCAGCCTAGCAGATACAGTGGATGAGCCTCCACAACCCCAATAATTAAACAAGCTCTACTTACTGCCTGCTCTCTGCCAATTAGCATTATCCTCCTGCAGCATCACTCTGCTCACTGTAGAGGTGGTGACTTTAAATCCTCAAGTCTAAGGACCTGAGTTCAATCCCACATCATAAAAGGAAAGAAACAAGTCCTATAGGTTTTCTTCTGACGTTCATGCTATGACACACACAGGAATGAAGATAGAAGATAGATAGATAGATAGATAGATAGATAGATAGATAGATAGATAGATAGATACATACATACATACATACATACATACATACATACATATGATAAACAAGCAAAAGAGTGTCTTGAAATATTAATTTCCAAAATTATTAAATCTAGCTATAACTCTTAAATTCATAGGCAAAGTGATGACTTTGGTATATTTCTGGTCATAGCTTCATAAGTCCAGTATTTGGTATATATATACATGCGCACACACACACACACACACATATATATATGGATCTATGCGTCTTTGTGTGTTTGATGTGTGTTCTTATGTGTGCAAGTACATTGGTGTGTGTGTGTGTGTGTGTGTGTGTACATGGTTACTTGTGTGTACATATAGAGACCAGACATCTACTTTTAGCATATTCCTCAGGACATCAGCAACATTGATTTGAAAATGGGGTTGGTCACTGAATCCTACCCAACAGACTAGACCAGCTAGTCTGTGAGTCTCAGTGGTCTACCTGTCTGTCACACCTTTCCAAAGCACTGAGACTGCAAGCACGTCACCATTCCTCGCTCTGTCGCATGAGTTCTGGGAAGCAAACTCTGGTCCTTATGCCTTCACAGCAGTTTGTCAAGTGAGCCATCTCCCTGAGCCTAGGTGAAACACTGTGAGCCTACCCCAGCCTATGTAACTGGACCAACAAATTTGTGTTTACTTGAGATTGGACCTGGGGTTGTGCTAGGAGAGCCTCAAATTTGATAGAGGAAGCCAGGGGCAAAGAGAAGAGAGCTGGGTGAAGTAGTACAGCAAGGAGCAATATCAACACTAGGAGTTGATACCCCTACACCAACAAGGGAATTTATCACCTGCAACACCATTTTCTGCCTGCCTAACACTGTTACTAGAATCATTTTTCCAAAATACAGACACTAAATCCCTTGTCTTTCACATAAATATTTGCATGTGTAAGTGTGTATTGTGTGCCTGGATGTGTGTGCATGTATACATGCTCATGTATGGATGTACACATGTGTGCTTTTGCCAGGGAAAGGCTGACATTGACTCCAGGTATTTTCCTAGATTGCTAAATCTGTCAATTGGACCTGAAGCTCTCTGATTCTGCCAATCTAGTGAGCCTAAGTACCTAATCTCAGATTCTGAGAATCCACATGAAGATAGGCACCATAGCACACCTTGGCAATTGTAGAGCTCGTATGGTGAGAGGGAAGAATCACGCTCTCACAAAGTCTAGGGCCAGCTATCCTGGCATACACACTAGTGAACAGCAAGAAAGCCTATCCCAAACAAGGTGAAAAGCAAGGACTGACACTTAGGATTATTCTCTGACCTGTACACCCACATCCCATTGGTGCTTGCATATCTGCACTCACACACAACACATAGATGCAAACACACCCAAGAGGGATGTTAGAAAAATAATCTTTACACCTCAATTCATTCTGAGAGTCAATTATTTGAGTCAATATAATATCACAATATTAAAAAGCAAATTCTATAATACAAAAATTAAGTAAGCTAATAAATGTTTAAAACCCATCTTATCTTAGTTATTAACTACATATCATTATAATTCATGGACTTAAAATCATGTGTTTCTATTTTAAACACATGCTGGGAATGGAATGATATGCCACTATGCATCTCTGCTATTCTCAGTGCTGTCTTCAGTAACAGCTGATGGGCCTTTTGAAATTGATGAGGCTGGCAACTCCTACATGATAGAAAACACTACAAAGGAGCATTAGACTGGTGTTATAGGGATAATTAATGCTTAAGAAACTAACAAATATAATGTTAACAGTTCATATTAAACATCAAGTATATGGCATCTACTGTTGCTGCATTGTGCATTACACAAAAACTCAAAGTAACATTCTCCTAAGATTTGGAAGCATTTATCTGATTGAAAAAGAATTTATGAATGATTTAGTGAAGAGCTGAAACATCCCCATGGTTTCTCTTTCCTCCTTCTTGTTGCTACAGTGTTATCACAGATAAAAAAGTCATTTATGTTGTGATGACTTAAAATCATCTCTTTTCTGCATTACAGGATATGTGTATGTTCATGTGTGTGTGCTTACACAGCACATGCATTGCGGGGGTGTACAAATTGAAGATAATTCTTGATGTCTGGTGTCTTCCTAGATCAGTCTTCTTGTTGTTGGGGAAATCTCTTGTTTGAACCCAAAGCTTGCTGATGTCTAGCTAGCCAGCTTGCTCTAGGGAATCTCCTCTCTCCACTTCTTGCACACTAAGATTGCATACAGGTCACAGCAAAGGCTACACTCAAGTAGATACTGAATCATGATCTTCATGCTTGCATGGCAATCACTTTAACCACAGACCCATTTCCACAGACCTCAGGTTTTATCTTTCAACCATCACTTGGCTATAGATACAAGAGTTCATCCAAAGTGGGGAAGATAGTCCCTAATGGGAAATTCACTCTATGAAATTTGTAGGAAAGATTATGTACCTTACTAATAGCATTATTTTAAATGTGTGCTTAATTTTTAAACCAGTAATATTTGTAATAAATTTCTGCATTTGCATATCCACGCATTTTCCTCCAGAAAGCTAGTTGATTAATATTCACTAAGATGCTATTACATGACTCTACCTTCACAAAGAAATTAGAAGAGTTTTTTTAATCACTGAAATTTTTTTCGTGTCTGAGGCTAGTAAAGCAACTCACAGGTAGAGTACTTGGTCTATAAATGTGAGGAACTTAGTGTAGATCCTCAGAATCCATATAAAACTTAAACATAGGAGCAGGTATCTGTAATCCTGGCACTCTGACAGAGAGATGGAAGGCCCAAATGGAAACATCCCTGGAAGCTCATTGTCTGTCATCTGGGTGAACTTGGCAGTGAACAGCATAAGAAACTCAAACAAGATGGAATATGAGGACTAACATCTGAATCTGAACTTTTCCTCTGACCTCAACAGGCATTGTGGTATGTGCCTGCATTCACACATATACACACAATACACACACACACACCACATGTATTCATATACTCACACCACATTAAAAACAAAAATAAATCCTTTATATGGATTTGTGGATCGTCTTTGGAGATGCTTGATAAATGCTTATTGATTTGAGAATACATTGATAACTATTTAGGTATGCAGGAATCCTTAGATCAAAAGTGTTTTCACGGCAGCAAGTACCCAGAGAACCAAAGACCAGTTACCTTGGATAAGGTAAGAAATAGGAAAAGTATATTTTGAAAGTAATAGTTTTCCAAGCAACCATCCAGTTTCTGTAGGTTAATCTTCATTTCAAAACTGTTGCCAGAATATACTTATTCAGTGAATTGTGGTTGTGTATAGTAAGCATTGTTCTAAAGTATTGAGTTGATTCTGAGAGCCTCTAGTAGTAGATGAGGTTAAATCATCCTCAAGAATATTTGCTACCCACTGTCCAGAACTGTATGTTTATACGGCAATGCATACCTCACATTAATATATCCTTATAGGAAAACAACTTAAAATATAGTCATGGAGCGGTATTGGAAGTCTTTTTGTACTATAACTCTTGCTTGATAACTATTTTGTTATATGTAATTTTACTGTTAAAGTCAAAACCTTTCTTTTCATTTAAACATAAAAGGAGAAATGGTGTGGGAAGTCCTTCTGTCTATGTGTTGCTTTTATTGGTTAATGAATAAAGAATCTGCTTTGGCCAGTGGCTTAGCAGAGTACGTGGGAAAACTAAACTGAATGCTGGGAGAAAAATACCAGAGGGGAAAGATGTGGGTTGCCAGCTGGAACCATGCCAGTAGGCCACAAGCCTCATAGTAAAATATAAAATAATAGAAAAGGGCTAACCAATGATTTAAGAGCTAGCTAGCAACATGCTTAAGTGTTTGGCCAAGCAGTAATATGAATAATATAGTTTCTGTTTGATTATTTCGGGTCTAGGCAGCCTGGAACAAAAGAAGAACTCTTCCAAAAAGGCAGGGCAGGAGAGATTTCTCAGTTGGTAAAACAACTGCTACAGTAGCACAAGAACCTGAGTTTGAGCCTCAGATTCCACATAAAACCACCAACCAAGCCTAGTTGTGAATACATTAATCCAATCCTTGGGAAAGCAGAGACAGACAGATCCCTGGAATCACTGAGTTCTGGGTAAGTGGGTGACTCTATTTCAAACTAAAAAATATATATACATATATACGTATATATATATACATATATACATATACATATACATATATATATTTATATATATATACATGAGGTCCTGAGGAAGAACACCCAATACTGACTAGTCATTGACACCCATGTATACTTGTATGTACATGTGTTAAGTCTGAATACATGTGCATGCATGCACACACATACATTTATGTACAAACAAAATTAACTGTGCTATTATGTGCAAGCACAACCAAGTGTTCTCTTTAACAACGTGAAATAGTTCTTTAAATAAAAGTTCACATTTTATCTACACTTGTGCTTTTGTGAACCAGGACAGAAAAAAGAAATTGTTCTTTGTATTTTTGGTGGACAAAGCATTAACAAAGAACACCAGTTGCCCCAAAAGTCAATGCGTCAACACTGAGGGAAGGTTCCATATGTTGGACCTCAAAGAATGAGTTCAGGTCTCCATAAAACTGTCCAACCCATAATGCTCTTTCCTCCAAGACACCAGTCCATTGGGTTTCTAGACTTAGGTAAAATCTAATGCCTTCCAGACCCTAAAAGTGTAGAGGAAGCTCCTTCATCTGTTGTTACTATAACAATTGTGTGCCTTCAGTTTCTATAAATAGCTTGAATGGAAGCAGGGAAATGACATGTGCCTTAGTTTTCAACAGCATAAATGTGTGTCTAATGGGCAGAAGCTAATTCACACCCAGCAGGAGAGCTTCAAGAGATAATGGGAAATGTGAGTTTCAGCTTCCCAACTTTTAGAAAACAAGAAACCAACGAAAGAAGATGTAGGACTGGATGTTGAGAGCCAATCAACCATACCCATCACAGTTCTGTGATGGCAATTCTGCTCTCAACCAGGTGGCCACCGACATCAAACTGTACCCAGAACAACTAGCCATAGTGGCAACAGTTTTTCTAAAGTGAACCTGGCAGAAAGGGAGCAGTCAACAGTCTCCTCATCTAAGAAATCTTTAAATATGTTTATGACCATTAAATGTACAGCATATATTTTTGTGCTGTACTTGTAAATCTTATTACATTTTATTTATTACCATGCTGTGGTAAACGTGTGGCAGTCTTATGGGTCTCAGGGATCAATGTGTCCTCAGCAACAAGTGCCTTTATCCACTGAGCTGCATCATTGACCTGCGGACTTTCATTTTATACTCGTATTATATCATAAGTATCTCCTTGTATTAATGAAATTCTTCATGTATATTTTGCAAAACCTGCCTAATACGCCATTTTGTGGCTATTTCTTTGCTGTTGGCCATATTGATAAGTTCCATTTCCTCCACAAATAGCAATAACATTGTGATGTACACCTGTACAAATCTTTGCTATCCTCTCCAGGAATTTTGTGAGGCTAGATTTTCATCCTTTTCTTAAAACCCTGTCTTATTTACTGGGTTCTCTGAATCTAGAGCTTTTTAGACTTTTTTGGTAAATAAGACAAAAGCAGATTCACAACGTTTTAGAAAGAACAAGGAAAGGCAGCATGTATTATTTTGTCTAAAATGATATCACCTCTAAAATACCTGATGTCTCATTGAGGGATTGATTATAGGAGACTGGGATTCCTCTTGTTTGTTCATCTATGATCTCGGCATAACAAATGAATGTTTCTTGTTTACAATGATGTCTGTGAACTGGAGAGATGGCTTACTGCTTTCATAGAGCTAACCAAGTTCAATTCCCAGAATTCTCTTAAAGCAGCTAATGCCCACCTGCAACTGCAGCTCCATGGGATATTCTGCTCTCTTCTGGCCTCTGCATGTACCTCCACTCATGTCAACATGACAGCCCACACAGAGAAACACGTGAATGCTCATACATAATTTTTTAAAAGGGCAGGAGCTAGTGGAATGGCTCAGTAGTTAAAAGTGCTTGTTGCTGTTTCAGAGGACTAGAGTTTAGTTGATAGTACCCATCTGGGTAGCTCATAATGTTTTCTGTAACTCTATCTTCAGGGGATCTGACATCTCCTGGCCCCCAAGAGCACCTTCACACACTTGGCATACAAACGTAGAAAGATGCACATATACATAAATTTTAAAATACAAAAATAAATAATAGAAGAGAGTTTCCAGAGTCTATAAGAATATGAGAAAAATGTTTTATTGCTCTACTTAAAAATGTTGTTATGGTCTAGTTGCTCTTTTAAAAGTTGTGATAGTGTGATTGCAAATCATTTCTTTTAGCGTGTGCAGGCTAGGGCTCTTCAAGTTAAAAAGATGGGCTTTTTCATTGCTTAGCTTTCTGCTAGATAAATATGGATTGACTAAATGGTCCAGTGGACAGTGAATGATCTAATCATCTTAGCCTCTTTTCTGTAACAGAAAGTCATTTCCTCAAGTATTCAGAGACCTACCTTGTTGATGACACGGCTAATGACACAGGTTATGTTCAACACAATGAGTATTCAAGACACATTGCATGTACTGGAAATCCCTTTCTACATGATGTATTTCATACACATGTATATAATTAATTAGTCAATTAATTTTTTATTTATTTATTGAGACAAGGGCTCACCATGTAACTTTGGCTAGCCTGGAACTTGCTATGTAGATGAAGCTGTCTACAAAGTCAAAAATCCACTTACCTCTGTCTCCAGGTATTGGTATTAAAGCCATACACCCCCAGATCCAACATCATTTTAACTTTTTAAAAGATTTATGTTTGATTTATTATTCTGTGTTTATATGTGGCTGATGTGCAAATATTATTGCAGGTTCTTATGAAGAGAGAGTCTAAACCTCGAGGTATTAAAGGTTGTGTGTGGTCTGATGTAGGTACAAGAAAGTAAACACAGGTCTTTTTAAAGGACAGCAAGCACTCTTATCTACTTAACTATATATCTCTAGTCCCTTATTTATTTTCTAAAAAATTAGTTTACATTATTGTTTAGTCTAACCCAATGTATTAAAAGTTTACTTTTCAACATGCTAAATTTTTATTGCATATGACTGCTTTGTGTGTCAACTGTTTTGTCAATTGACAGAAAAATGAAACTTAGAATTAAATACATCCAGGACTTAGGCGATGGCTGAATTTGGTAAAGTGCTTACCTTGGAACTATGAAAACCTGAGTTTGGATTCCTAAAGCACACACAGTAAAACTAGATTAAGGGGCAAATGCATATAATCCCAACATTGGAAGAAGGAAGGTAGGTACAAGGAGGTTCCAGGAAGAATGGAGACAATTATGCTCAACTACATGGCCAAGAACAAAGTTGATGAGAGACCTTGTATCAAACAAAAAGATAGAAGAGGTCTGAAAAGCCCCACACAAAGACTGTCCCCTGACATTTACATATACAGAATATGCTTATGCAACATACACACACACACATAAGGTAGGTAGATAGCTGGTTAGAAAATAGATGATAGGTAGCTAGGTAGATAGATAGATAGATAGATAGATAGATAGATAGATAGATAGATAGATAGATAGATAGATAGATAGATAGGAATGTGCCCAAATTATGCACTATGTAAATGGTTGAATGGGAGTTTGAGCTTTGCTGTTCCTCAACTATGACACAAGATATGATCATCCTATCACCCATATGCCATCTAACAACTACTAACCATTTCCGTGGAGCAGTATCATACAACAAATCAACCAAAGTATGTCCAAATTTGCAATGGAAAAAAAACCATACTACTTTCAAATGTCTGTTTAACCCTCTCTCAGAAAGTTCCTGTTACTGCCTCTACTGCTCTTACCAAATTCTCTTGTTATAACTCTCAGAGCCTTAATTCCTATTCTGCCAAAAATGCTTATGTCTTACAGGAACACCAAGCATGGAAAAACTCAACTCAGTTGATGTCTTTGTTTATACCTGGTAAGCCATGTCACTGCTGAAATTTTGCAATGTTGAATCTGTCTATGAGGTCTTTGCTGTGGACTGATCTACACTGATTTAGATTCTGCCCAGTTGGACAAAGATTCTCCTCCCTGAAGTATGAGCTTATAGCACATTAATTGGCCTAATTCTAAGAATCTCAACATTTCTCCTCACAGACACACACCACCCCAGTTAGTAGGCCTTCTCAAAGTTTTTCTCTTGACATTAATTCAGGTGATGAAGAATGATGGAGGAAGGTCATTGGTTAATTAAATAAAGAAGCTGCTTGCCCTGATAGGTTAAAACATAGGTGGGAGAAGTAAACAGAACAGAATGCTGGGAGGAAGAGGAAGTGAGGTAAGACGCCTCAGACAGAGACGACATGCTCCCTCTCCTGAGCAGATGCACGCCCCTCTCCTGAGCAGATGCACGCGATAAAGCTCCGACCCAGGATGGACGTAGGCTAGAATCTTCCCGGTAAGACTGGTGCTCACAGATTATTAGAGATGGGTTGATCGGGATATCAGAATTAGCCAGTAAGGGCTAGAGCTGAAGGGCCAAGCAATGTTTAAAAGAATACAGTGTCCGTGTAATTATTTCGGGGCATAAGCTAGCAGGCGGCCAGGGTGCTCAGCCCCGCCGCTCCTATTACAACAGAAGAAAGGTTACCTACAGATATGATTACAGATCTAAGTCATTTGACTTTAAGAATGGGAGATTAAGTAAAACTGGACTGACCACCTGAGCCTTTTACATCTGAGACGTGTGGTCGGAGATGAAGATGTCACAGGATCAGAATGACAGATTGTAAGGGACTACAAGATGCACATAAGTAAAATACTTGTTTTGCAAGCATGAGAATTTGAGTTTGATACTTAGAGCCCACATAAAAACACTCCGCATGATAGTAGTATGGGCTTGTTATCAGAGAACTGGATATATATATATATGTATATATATGCATATATATACATATATATATATATATATATACACACACATACATACATACCTGGGGCTCATTGACCTGCTTGACTAGACCAACTACTCAACAAATTCCAAGCTGATTAGAGACCCTGCTTCAAAAATTAAAAATAATGGACAGTATTCCAATGACAGCTTCTTGGTTGTCCTCTTTGACTCTTTGTATGCATATATATTACCATATGCACTCAGATTCATATGTGCCCCTAGGTTTACATACACACATGCCTGCAAACATGTGTATACAGAGATCTGGGGGGCATGGCAAGTTCCTTGAGAGAGAGAGAGACAAGTGCAGGAGCCACAGGCAAGCTGCTCCTAGAGCTTGGCAACAGCTCTTGTCAGTTGACAAGGAAATGATGAAGGACTCAGTCGTATAGCCACATGGAAGCATTTCTGCCAACAACCCAAAGGAGCTGAAGAAAATACACCTCACAATCCCACAGAAAAAGGAAAAAGCCAGATGCCACCTTGAAACTAGGCTGGCTTTGGGGTACACAAATAAAAACCCAGATGGGTAGTCCCAGAATCCTGATTTTCAGAACTGTGAGCACATATTAATGTGGATGTTGTTTCAATGATAAGTGAGTGGCATTTTCTTATATATAAATAGAAATTTAGTAAAGCTCTTTTTGATAATATTGTAAGTGTAAATAACTTTCTCCAGAGCCCAAATACTGAGCCTGAATCCTGTGTCAGGTAGGGAATATAGATGAGTCCACATTAATATCCATGTTTCTCCTTCC
Source organism: Microtus ochrogaster (assembly GCF_000317375.1). NCBI lineage: Eukaryota > Metazoa > Chordata > Mammalia > Rodentia > Cricetidae > Microtus > Microtus ochrogaster. Next base: position 6,070,280 of record NC_022013.1, on the reverse strand, counting down.
TGTATCTTTCAAATGTCTCTAAATCCTGCAATAAGGAGGATTCTTACTCAGATGTCTATTGTGGATGGTGATGCACCTCAGCTGGTAAAGTTAACAAGCATGAGTGAGACCCCAAGTTATATCCCATCACCGCTCAAACTGGCCATGGTGGTATAGGCCTATAGTCTTAAGACTGCAGAAGGGGACAGGAAGAGCAGAAGTTCAAGGTCATAGTGTCTGATGCTATGCCAAATTGACAATTTAAGCTAACTAGCGAGAAAAGGAAAGAGAAAAAGAAAGATAGTAAGAACCTGTTCTTGACTTGTCTATTTCTAGGGCTACAGCTTTCATTGTACTTTGCTGACTACATAAGGCTCAAATAAAATATTTGCGTGAGTGAATAGTTATCTTTTGTTATAAACATTCACAAACAATCTTTCACTTACTCTCTCTCTCTTTCTGTGTGTGTGTGTGTGTGTGTGTGTGTGTGTATTTGACCATCTAAGACTGCCAATTCCATGTGAAATTGGTTGCCTCTCATTGATCATTGTGTGCAAGCTTAAACAGTTATGTTACTATCTTCAAACTCTTTCATGAACTGGAGAATGAGGAAACACACACACTTTGGTTTGTTTCTGAGACTTTATCTTAAAGAAGAATGAAAGTTACGTGCAAAGGAGTCAGAGAACCCTCAGAATATTAGTGCAAAGGCACCAACTTAATGCTCTCAAAATAAACAAGGGGAGGAGCATGCACTTAAATCTTTTATGACCCTGTTCTTTCCGTCTGTGCTTTTCTTTTATTCTTTTTTGGTTTTTACCAGACAAATACCTTAAAGTCTGAATGTATCAGAACATATTTATCTATATTTATGTGCCCTCCAGAACGACTTTTGCTTTCAAAAATATTTTATAGTGAGATAAAAGAAAAGCTACGAGCAGAATAAAAATTAGATTAAACAATGATTTATACCCATTGAGCATCCACGGGAAGAGAAACAAATGCTGTCCAGGGGCTACCCTATATCTCGTCTTCTTTAGAAATACGTTATCTTATACATGGCAGAAGCGACTTTACTCAGCTTTTCAGGTTTGTTGTTCAGTGCATTTAAAATAACATGTAATTCTTTCTTTCCATGAAAGGATTCAAAGAGTTATAGCATAATTTACCCAGAGTAAATTGTGCTCACTGTAATTTCATAGAATTCCAATTTAAAGAGTCAAAAATTCACCTAAACATCCTTGGCTTTCCTTTTAAGAATTTATGGTTTCAAATGTTAAAAAGAGTCAAACCCATATACATTCAAGATTAGACAGTCCCAGAGTCATTTTAAAATCTGATCATAGGCACATTCAATTCTGTGCTCCATAAATAGACCATAACTTTGTAGAGAAATCTATGATCCTTTGTTTAATCTTATTGTTTGTGTCCAAATATTTTTATAAAAAGTTCCACTTGAGATAAAAGTAGTAAAATAGAATAAAATGAGTTAGTTTTGTCTTCTTGGATAAGAAGCATCTGGGAATTCAGTTCTAAATACTGTAAATGCACAACTTGGGGAAAACAGGCAGTGATTAGTCAAAAATAAAAAAAAACAAGAACACAGTAGATAGATAGATAGATAGATAGATAGATAGATAGATAGATAGATAGATAGATAGATGATAGATAGATAATAGGTGACAGACACAGAGAGAGATAATAAACATTTGATATGAACACTTGCCAATATGTACTTAAATAGGCAATTGTAAATAACATATGAGGTGATATGTCAAAATAGACTACTATTTACTTCTACTCTCTATATGATGGTTAGTATTGGTTTTAGTTAACAGTATCTGGAAGGCACTTATCTAGAAGATAGCTCTCTGAATCGTCTGTGAGGAAATTTCCCGAGAGGTTAATTGAGGTGGTGATACCCACTCTAAATATGAGCAACAGGAGGGACTGGGATCATGAACTATGTAAAAAGAAGAAAGCAAGCCTACCACACGTATGCACTGCTCGCTGCTTCCTGGATGTGGACACAAGATGACCATTTGCCTCATACTCCTGCCACTCTCTCTTCTGCCATCATCAACTGTCTATCTGAACTGTAAGCCAAAATGAATAGCCTCTCCTCAAGTTTCTTCTGTAAGTCATTTTGTCCCATCGCCTTGTAAAATAATAACTCACATACCACACTGAGTAGTTCTTGAGATCTAGGAGAATCACAGGTAAAGAGTTTGCAAAATACTTAAACCTAGCCAATACCCCAGAGAGAACATGACTTCCTTGATCTACAGAACTTGTTCTCAGACTGTTAGAAAGGCAGATTTCTCAGCCATAACCCGAGCATACAGCTAAATCAGAAATTCTCAGGAGAGTGTGCAACAAGTCAAAACCCTTTAATGAGATAAAGCTCAATCTTCTAGAATTAGAAGGTAGGCAAGTTAGCCCTACACTGGCTTCTAATCCTTTTGAGGCTTGTAATATACAGCCAACATAAAATAATTTTGAGTTAAATGTTGAAAATTAGTAGATATATAACCTCAACAAAAAGGAAATGAATGAGCTGATTTCTAAAATGGGAATGGGCTGGGGATGTAGCTCAGTTGGCAGAGTGCTTGCCTAACACACATGAAGCCTTTGGTTCAATCCCCAGCACCACATAAAACCTGGTGTGGTGACAGCCACTTAAGTCCTAGGAAACAGAGGCATCTGTTGTAGTTTAAATAGGATATACACCCAAATGCTCATGTGTTTGTATACTTGTTTCCAGTCAGCAGAGCTGTTTGGAAAGGCAACATAATCTTCACAGTGAACTCAGCTGAAGGAAGTCGATGGGGATAGGCCTTGAAATGTTTTGTTGGTTTATTTTGGGTTTGCTTGTTTGTTCATTTGATTTTTTCCAATTTCTTTCTTAATTTCATACATTAATTTTATGAGATTTTTCATACATGAGTACTGCATTTATTTATTTATTTTAATTTCTTTTTTAAAAGAAAACAAACTATGTTTTTAAATTTTACATACCAATCCCAGTTCCCATTATCTCCCCTCCTCCCACTCCCTCCAATTACCCTCCCACTCCTATCCACTTCTCGGAAAATAGGTAAGGCACAACACTTTGGGGAAAATCCAAGGTCCTTCCTACTATATCTAGGCTGAGCAAGTCATCCATCCAAAGAGAAAAGGATCCCAAAAGTCGACTACAACCAGTAAGGAAAAATCCTGGTATCAGTGCCAGTAGCCCCACAGTCTGTCCCAGCCATAAACTATAACCCATATTCAGAGGGACTAGTTTGGACCTATGCTGGTTCCTTCCCTGTCCAGCTGGAGTTGTTGAGCTCCCATTAGCTTAGGTAAACTATTTCAGTGGATGTCCCTATCATGCACTGGGGCTGAGCTCCCAAAGTCCAGTTGAAGAGTGGGAGGAGTGAGAATATGAACAAAGAATACTGCTCATATTTTTTACAGCACAGCTCATTCCTCTTTGCTCTTGACTCCTGACTGAGGACTCAGTGTGACTAGGGAACCCTCTGCTCTTGCTTTCATGACTTACTCATCACGATTGACTGTACTCCTTGAAACTGCAAGCCAGAAGGAACCCTTTATCCTTAAAGTGTTCCTAGATAGGTATTTTGTTGCATGGTGACAACAAAATAAATAATGGTGGTGACAGATTTTTGTGCTCTAACAAATAAAGCTTGCCTGAAGATCAGAAGGTGGAGTTAGACACTAGTTAACCATAAAGGCCAGGCAATGGCGGCACACACCGTTGATCCCAGCACTTGAGATCTCATGTCTTTGATCCATGTATCATGAATTCTAATTTATCTTAATAAATAAACACTGTAGTCAGATATTAGGCAGTGAAAGCTGAAGGATTAGAGAAGCAGTGCAGCCAGCCACCAGAGAGACCTTTTACCACTACCAAATCCTCAGACTGAAGAGGTGATCCTGTCTCTACTAATCCTCAGACTGTATCCACTCCTGTCTCTTCCCACCTTATTCCTCTCTCTGCCTAGCCATATCCCTTCCTGTCTCCACCTCCCTAGAACTGGGATTAAAGGCAATTGACTCTCTAGTCCTGGGATATGGGGATATCAAAGTATATATGAGTGACAGCAAAGTTCTCTTTTCCAGGAAGCTGGATCCTGGAAAAGTTGAGGGCTACAAAAGCCAAGCTAAGACAGTAATTTTCAGGTTGTCCGTTATAAATTCACAAAAAGTATAAAATTTACTACTACAACGGGTGGACGTTTGAGGCGTTATTATAGTCATTAGAGTTATTATAGGTGGGAGGAAAAGAGGAAAGGAAGGAGAGAGAAACAGAGAGATAAAGAGAGAAAGCTGTATAGCAGGAGAATTTCTGGAAATATGGTATCATCCAGTTTCTAGTCTTGGGGATTTCTACTGGACTTACAGAAGGCACTACAGTATAGGAATGGGTGTGCTCAGCCCAAGTGTCTCAAACAGATACTCCGTGTCTCTTCTGAGTTTAGTTCATGTAATCACATAAGCATTTAGTCAAAGGTACTAACTAATCAGTTAGGAGATGACAAAGAAACAGAAACCAGAGCTATCTTCCAGCATTGCTGGTCTCCTCCAAGGACATCCTTGGAGATGTTGTTTTATGTATCCTGCCTGATTTGATCAGTTTCTTTCTATCTTCTCTTCTCATCAGAGGGAAGGATGTGGAGGCAGGGCACAAAGGAAGCTATTCAGTGTGATAGTGCATGGATACTATTACAGGCTTGTCGGAATGAGCAACACCAAGACCAAACCCTAATATAGACTGAAAATAACGTACCCTAATATAGACTAGGGACTTTATATGCCAATGTGCCAACAGAAGCTGCAGAAAATGACAGTTGTTACCCAAGTTGTACAGAAGAACAATGAATCTTTCTGCCTTCATGTGTTAAAGTGGAAATGACTGGAGGACCTTAGGAAGAAGTCTGAGAACCCTCCTGAACTCTATTGTGGCACTAAGACTGTTCTAAAGATGAATTCTCTTAAAAACTGGCATGAAGGACTACTTCTCCAAAAGGGCAAATTTTGAAGTTCTTCAGGCAGATATGTAATCAGAATGCATTCTTGATTTCATCAACAGTTTAGTTGGTAGGAGAGTGGAGAAAGGAGAAAGCAGTGACCAAGTACCTAAGATCACGAGGAAGACAGTTACAGACTTGTCAGTGGTGACAGAGGTGGCCTCTTCGACACTGGATTCTGAATATCCACCGCGATTCTACTGGGCAGATTTTTCCACAGTTGCATATGTTCTGTTCAAGTTAACTGGCAATGCCATAAAACTATACAATGATTCGAACATAGGTAAATGAACAAAATTAAAAGAACCAGATAATTCTAAATTGTACACAATTTCCCCATTTAAGAAACCTAGTTATTTTTTATTTATTTAAAAGTCAGTCACATTTTTCCTTTGTATTAAAAGTTGGATTTGGGGAGATGTCTCAGTTGGTTTTAAAGTGTTTGCTGATCACACAGGAATATGTGAGTTCTGTTTCCTAGGACCATTATAAAAGAGCAGAGGCAGGGTCTGAATCTTAACAACGGAGAGTTGGTGAAAGGAGGATGCCTGGAGCTATCTGAATGACCAGTTGAACCTGTTTGATAAATTCCAAGGCAGTGATTATGCTCTATCAAAAACCATTAAGATTGATTGAGGAAGACATCACTGCCAGTCTCTGGACTTCACACAGATACTAGGTCAACTCTGATCCAGCAGGAACGGGGCAAGTGAAGACAAAGATATCAAGGACAACACATTAGCTCTGGAAGAATACAAAGATGATATGAAGATAAATTCAGCAAAGAAACTTGATCTTTCATCGAAAGGTCTTAAATGCCATACCTCTGCCTTTGTTCCTCCTATCATGTTTACTGGAAATTGCTAGATGTTTCTGGGGAGAATAAAAAAGATACAATGTGATTTATATTGTGTTTGGGGGAATATTAATGTACAAGAGTATTGGGGACAGATGCAATGAAGAAACGATTGGGAAGACTAGGTAGAAAGTTGGCAAAATAATCCAGGATTAAAGAAAATTTTGAAGTTTATCACCCAGAGATTTCCTCTTTCAAAATTTCTCTAGAGACAAGCCCTTTTTCAAATCCATCTTATTCTAAAAAACTCACAAAGCCAGTGTGCTTTATCTCTTATGGCCTTGCTCCATGGTAATATGTTGAAAATAGAGACCCATTTTTCTTCCTAGACAGTGCAGATAGTTATCCAAAGTGAAAAGTTTCATTTTCTAGCATTTTTCACAGAAACTATCAGCTGATAATTACATCGAATAGAAAGTAACCATTAATCACATCTTTAATATATCAATTCATCACTGTCTACCTCCCGTGAAGCAGAAGAATTAAAATCAATCTGTAAAACTGAACCCCATCACCACTAAATGCCTGGGGAACAGTAGGAAGACAAGAGGAACCTTACAGCATTCAGAAAAAGCCTTTGCTTCTGCAGTGAGTGACAGGGGATTCATTTTTGTCCTCATAGGTGTCTGGAGTTCCTTCCCTTGTACACTTTGAGCAGATACATTGGGCAAGCTTTTGAATGTTATTCAGACCTGGAAGCAAAGAATGAGCTAAGTTTCATCATTAGCCTTTCATCATCCAAATAAAGCCAATGAAAGGACTCAGAAAATGAATAGGGCTAGAGCCAGGCGGGCTCAGTGGATATGATGCTTGCTGCTCAAACATGAGGACCTGAGTTAGATTCCCAGATTTCTCAGAATGTATGTAAAATCCAGGTGTATTGGTGTGTGCCTGTAATTCCAGCACTAAAGGGAAGTGATAGGAAAATTCCTACAGCTCACTAGCTGTAAGGGCTGACCAAGGTAAGGAGAAGAGTAATGGGGAATGTATGGGGTGTTGACCTTGTCTTGTCTTGACATGAGCAGGGACACACATATGCACATGCTACACACAGTCACACAGAAAAGAAGAAAACAAATTTATATCACAGAGTGCCTTCTCACCCCCCTCTTCTCAGCTATGGGATATTCCCAGTCAGGTGGCCAATTAAGATACTTCTTGGTAAAGTTTCAGGTCAATGGTATTTTGAGCATGTTGGTTTACTGTAGAGTCTAACTGTAGGAAGAACTGAAGGAATAAGGCACACACAGAGGTAACTGCTGGTTCCTTCTCATCCTGTTTTCCAGGCTTGGATTGTAGCCAAGGAAACAAACTTGCCTCATCTTCTCAAGAAACTTGTACTCTCCGAAGAAAGCACCAATTCATTTTAAGTCAGTTCCCAAATATTACAACTGCTGTGTAACTACTTGATAAAGAATTTGGAGTTCTGGTAGAAAAAGAGTTCTGGAATACAAGGGGAAAATAAAACTCTCCAAAGTCCCTTAATGATGGGAAATATTAAGGCACTTATTTCCATCTCTTGGTTGAACTTTTAAGTGTCTCTCCTGTTTTAAGCAGAAAGAAGAGATGTAGCATTTTTTTAGAGATGCTCTAGAGAATGCACACTGATTGTCATTAGAGTGCATTATGCCCCCTATAAATTCAGGAAATTAAAAAGGGGTGAGAATTGGGTTGTGGCAAACTGAAAGCTATTGCAGTAATATGAGTGTTGAGTGAAATTCAGTCCCCTTCCAGAAAACGGCTCCTGCCCTCAGCCCAGCTGTGCATATGGCAAGTCACAGGCCCTTCAGATTCACCAAGTTGTGTGTATCAGACATCTGCTGGCTCGGTCATCAATCACAACAATGGTGTTCCAAACACCGCATCCAAAAATTACGAAGAGCCTCATTTTCTCTGTAACTTCTAATACCTTTCAAGATAAATGACAGGTTTTCAGCACATTTCAGATGAATGAACCAACTTGGGTATTACCTAAGCCTCCTGTGCAGAGTGCCTAAGCAAGAAAGGAAATGGGGAGAGCAAGGTGGAGGTCAAGAATAGAAGCAGTTAGGAGGTCTGTGGAGCTTGTGTCTAGCAAAGCTTTCATTTTTCACATTTTCTACTTAGGTTATGAATACATGGGTAATGAATTAATTGTTAAAGCTTAACCCCTCACATTATTTTTTTCTTATTTGTGATTTTTCTGCAAAAAAAATGATTAATTAACAGAAAGCCATCAATATGTGTCAGTCTAGAAACCCATTAAAATGAAGGGAAAACTCAAGCCTAGGTCTGGACGACGATTTGTAAGTAAAATGCCTTTCAGGTAAGTATGAGGACCCCAATTCAGATCCTCCACACCCATGTAAAATGCCAGGCATGGTTATGTGAGTCTGCAGTCTGAGTATTGAGAACACAGAGACAGACCGATACATGAAGCTCAGAGGCCAGGGAGCCTAGTGAGCTCCAGATTCAGCCAGAGACCCCCATCTTAAAAGAAAGTTGGAAAGTAGTTGAGGAAGATACTTAATATCAGTCTCTGATGTCTACACACATATGCACCTATATCAGCATGTATATACGCATACAAACACGTGTAACGCACACATACACACACACACAAGCAAAATCATACTAGTTGATAAAGGAAGGCTCTAGAGCCATTAGTCCACACTAAACCTGAACAAACACCCAGAACATGGTCTCAATTTCTAACCATTCTGATTTGGACTCCTATGGAGCTGAAGCACCAACTATGATGGTGATTCCATTTGTCTTTGTTGTTTGAAATAAGTTCGGATGGAATCCCCATTTCAACAAGCCAGAACCAGAGCTCTTTATTATATTTGAATGAGAGCTGGGAAAGATAATCCATAATGATAAAGAAGGGAAAATAGCGGGTGGGGAGCATGGAAAAGCTGAGGGCCTTAAGAGGAAATAGAGATGGATGCTACTAAGGTAGGTACAGCTGAAGTAAAAAGAAATGGGCCATGCAAGTGTGAAATGCTCCGTGTAAGCTGTAAAAAGAAGCTCCCCACGTAAATAAAGACATAGCAATGAATAAAACTAATGCTCTCATTTGCATATCACACAGCTTGCCCAGCGCTGTCACATATGGCAACTCACTCGATGCTCAGAGGTTACTGCAAAATTCATTTGAATATCGTACACGTGAACTTTCATCACCACAGTCAGTTAGATTTGTATGAGCTGCTGTTTAACATAGTTCTTACCCACAACATTTTAAAAGTGCACAGGTTCCTTTGGTTTGGGCTTCCTATTATGGACCTCTGTTTACAGCCCCATAAAACAATTTAACTTACAACCTGATGAGAACTTTGTAGGTTTTTATTGTGAATTAGATGATATACCTTCAAACTTCATACATGAGGGTCAGTGAGATGAAGCACAGGTTAAGTCTGCAAGCCTGGTGACCCTGAGTTCAATGCCAGAAACCCACACAAAGGTGGGTACTCAAGGATGTATCTTGGCAAGCATAACATGTGCACACATGCACACACACAATAATAACAATAACAAGTGAAGATAAAATATTCATACATGAAAACCTAAACCCTTAGGAGTTGAGATATAATGTTTGGGACTCACTGATGTAATCGTCTCAGCTGAAGTCATCAATGTGCTTTAGACCAATATCACTGGAGTGCTTAGATAAAGGGTGAGTTTGAGCATAGACACAGGTATGCCCAAAGGAAGAGGAAGACGGGTGGCAATGCCTTTCTGCTGTAGATTGCAAGTAAACTACCAGTTCTAGAGGCAAGCAACTACTTTCTCACAGCCGTAGTAGAGACCAGCATTGCTAATGACCGTGACCTTGAATCTCTCACCTCCAGAGACATGAGAAAATAAATGTCTGGGTTTGAAGCCACCCAAATTATGGCTTTTGTTAAAGAAGCTTAACGAAATTAACCATGTTGCTATCATGTTTGCTATGTGAACAAAAGATATCTAAGAGAATGGAGTCAGGGGTCCTCAAGAAATGTGAAAAAAAAAATATTGATGAGAAAGGAAACAGAGAGCTGGGGAACAGAGCTCACTCTCTGATTACTCCATTCTCTAAAACTGTACTAAATTAAACCCATGTGTAACTTCCTCAACGTCGAGACTTTGGCATCCTACCTCCACCATCATGACCCTGCACAGCTGGGACATGCCATCTTCTCCCAAAATTCACACTGAGGCTGGGTGGTGGTGGCACATGCCCTTAGTCCTAACACTTGGGATGTGAGTTCTCATCCAGCCTGGTCTACAGAGTGAGTTCCAGGACAGTCTCCAAAGCTACACAGAGAAACCCTATCTTGAAAAGTAAAAAAAAAAAAAAAATTACACTGGAAGTAACTAGTAGTTCTTGCATGGAATATATAGGATACTCCAGTTCTTGTATTTTCTGGATGATCTTAGCAATTCTCTTCAGATCTGGACAACCTACTGTCTCATCTTTACCAGCATGCATCCCTGGGGGTCCTAAAACTTTCCTTTGTCCTGCCTCCACCTTTACATTTGTTTTGTGGAGGTCTCCAAGCTCAGCAGATTGGATCAAACAGTCAACCAACTGATCTTTTTTGACTAATAAGTTCCCTTATATGAGTGTGTACTGGCTACCACGGCTCTGAGTGAAACATATCTTTCATCATTCTATAGTGTAAAACCTAAAATAAAGATTTGTGATTAAGAACAAACAAAACAACCTATGGAAGTAGTATACAGTAGATTAGTCATTGTTGGTCCATTTAAACAGCTTAAAGATGTGTTTTACTCCTTCAAATAATATGCTAATCAACATTTGAATTATAATTTACTGATGGACTGGAAATGTAGCTCAGCTGGTCCAGGGCTTGCCTAGCTGTCACAAAGTCCCGGGTTTGATCACTAACTCCTCATAAACCAAGAGCTGGGAGGTAGAGGTGGGAAGATTAGAAATTCAAGGTCACCTTTGCCATCAGTGTCTTAATCTTTGCTGCTAACTTCCAGTTTTCTGTTTCCAGTGTTGTATCCATAATTCTCTAATGAAATCCCCATTTTTCCATGCCCTCCCATCTTCTTATACAAATTTTGGCTCATCTAATCTTTTCCAGCTATGATTTTCTTCTTCCTTAAACCTCTTACTCCTCCCTTTGACTGTGATTTTTGTTTATATAGCATTAACAAATCATAACTAGATTCAGAAGCATGCAATATGGAGGCCTGAGTAGGATGTTAGGTACTTCCTCTTTTTGTCTCTACCTTGTTCCCTTGATATAAGATCTCTGACTAAAACTGGAAGCATTAATATTATTATCATTATCAATTGACTTACTTTGCTCAAGTGTGTGTGTGTGTGTGTGTGTGTGTGTGTGTGTGTGTGTATACTTATGGTCATGTGCATGCTAGTGCCTGTTAATGGTATGGGGGTCCACCAGTGTGCATGTGTACTTGAAGGCCTGAGATCTTTGGATGCCAATTCTCTGGTGCGATCCTTCTTGTGTTTATTATTATTATTATTATTATTATTATTATTATTATTATTATTATTATCATGATCATATATTGACTTATTTTGCTCAAGTATGTGTGTGTGTATGTGCATGTGTACATGTGTAGAGGTCAGAGGACACCTTTCTGAGTTGGTCCTTTTCTTCTATCATGTGAGTCTGAGGCCCTGAGCTTAGGTGGACAGGCTCGGTAACAGGTATCTTATCCACTCAGCCATCTCACTTGCCTCTAGTGTGTTTGCTGAGACAGGGTCTCTCACTGGCCTGTAACTCACACAGTAGGCTAGGATTGACAAGTCAGTTATCTCCCGAAAGTTTTCTGTCTCTGCCTCTCCAGTTCTAGATTTACAAGCCCTGATTAACACTCTTATTTTTAACATGGAATATGGTGGTCAAATTCACATAAAAAAGGCTTATACTTGATTAATTTATCTCCCCAGTTTCAACATTAGTACATATTAAAAGCTTAGGACACTGTTTAGCACATTGTGATCCCTCGGCAGATGTGGGCTTTCTTCTTCCCTCTTCATTGACCTCAAATATCTGAATATGATCATCATTTCCTAAGTTTATTTCTTTCAACCTCACATGCTGACTGTCATTTAGCATATGTCAGCAGAACTGGACAGATGGAATGGGGTGGGCACATTTGCATCTTTTGATCATTTTTCTTTTCTCTAAACCTTCATGTCTTAATGGGGATTTATTTATCTTACTCATGCCACTGCAAAGTCTTTAAGATTTTGAGGAATTAATTTGGGTGATTATATTACAGAATGATAGATATGATTTCTGTCTTTTTCACAATCTGTTTTCTTTTCTAGAAACAAATTGCTTCAATTTTGTGAGTTTGCTGCAGCAGGTGTTGAATTTCTTCCTGACTATTTGCATGTCCAATAAAGAACTTTATATATGATATGGTTAGATTGATTCCAAAGATTGAACTATGGATACAATCCTGATTTGATTTCTTCCAAATTTATGATCTTTCAAAACAGGATTATTTATAACAGAAATACTTCTGATAATGAGAAAATTGAGGGAAAGAGATTTATAGAACAGTCATCCACTAATGGAGCATCTATACATTGTATAGAACACATGTACTCTATTTCTATCATATTTCTATTTGATTAGCCTGGGCGATAGGACCTCACTACTTATTGATGTCATCCAAATCACTGTTAAGGACTTTGATCAACAGAAAATCTATTTTTGCATAGGTATGTAATCTACTTGCCTTAAGTTCCCTTTGTTGACCCTCTCTGTAACCTTTGCCTTCTTGGAACAGCATAGCATGGGAAGAATTTGATGGGGTTAGAGACGGGACTGGAATTCTTCATTAGTCCCAAGCCTTTCTAATCTAAGCAAAGTTAGCAAGGCGTCACTTACATATGATGTGATGGTTTGTGCTGTCACTTTGACAGGATCTAGAATCACTTCGGAAACAGGCCTCTAGACAATCCTAAGGGGATTAATTATCTTGACTAGGTTAACTGCTGTTGGAAGACCCATCTGTTTCTGATGATGGATGCCATGACACTGGCTACTTCAAACTGCTTTGACTTCTCCACCATCATAGACTGGATCCTTGAACAATGAGTTCAAATCAGATATTTATCCTGGAGTTTCTTTTGCCAGCCTGCTGTATCATAGCAACAGGTAAAGAAACAAAGACTTACAGACACAAATATTGTTCAGTGCAGGTGTCCCTGTGATTATCAAAATGACAAACTCAAACACCTACAATAGAATGGGAGAAAGAGAACTAGTCCCATCCATGATGGCTAGCCACAGAATTCATTTTCCCCAGGAGTCTTCGTATTCCACACATCTCCAGTGCTTCCTGGTGATGACATCATCCCATCTTCCTATTGTGAGTTCAACTTTCCTTCACATGTTTCTTCCCTAGACACGTCAAAGATACCCCCACCTAACGATTCTCACACTGGTGTCTTCAGCACTGTGTTGGACCAGCCATTTGATGGTACCAGTTATATTTTTGGAGTCCCACAGTAGTGCCAAAATTGAAGATCATTTATGTTGGCTTACGTTTTTATCTTATTTACCTTTGCATAAGGTGCAATGTTATAGCCCAGCTTTCTTGTTATCTGATCTATATTTTCAGCACATCGGTGTGTGACATTAAAGAGGTTTTGTTGGCTCCAGGGAAGATTCTGGTGATAAGCTGAGCCTCTTACACTTGTTTTGAATAGTTTTCACAGATATTTTTAAAACTTCCTAGCTGGCCTTGACAAGGAAGACATGAGAGATAAGGCTGGAAAGTAAACAAGTGGCCGCCTCCATCCTCAGGCAGCTTTGACACAAAGGAAGAGGGAAGGTGACCTGTCCTATTTTGATGTGCTTTGGCTAAAGAATTAATTCTCCATCCTGCCTTCTGCATCATCATTTAGCTGAAAATTAGTCATTCGTAGATGAGAGCAAGGATTTTACACCAAGAAGAGAAGGGAGAAAGGCTGCACCTGGATTACAGACTCTACAAAGCCAAATCACTGAACTTGGAGACTGTGGAGAATTATAATGTTACAGACCAGAGCCAAATTATCTCAGATGATCTTTGGTCCCTTTGAAACCCATCTACTACCCACTCCTGTGTCTGAGCCAACATTCCTGTGACTCGCTATAGAAACCCTAAAAGGATTCTTAGCAGACCACCAGATTTCTCCAGTTCTGAAGCTCGGACTCTCATCAGACATCATCTGCAACCTGTAACCGTGTTCCACACGGCCCTGTAGCATGTCTACCTGTGACCCCCACAGTGTATTTGCTAAATACACTGACTTATAGCTTTGTTTTGTAACTAATTTAGTCCCTGGCAGTCGCTTCCACATAGGAGTATGGTATCTGAAGAAGCCATGGTCACTCAAGTTTGGGCTCTAGATTAAAGTGTCTCTTATTTCTTTACATCTGAGAACTGTTTTTACTTCAACAGCAGATGATCCATATTTGAGGAATGGAAGACAGACAGACAGTGTGTTGGTAGTGGCTGGTGGAAAACTGATAAATGATTGACAGGTATAAATGCTTATGTGACTTATCATTCTGTTTTCATATTTTCTTGTTCTTTCTTTTGTCTCTCCTCTCTCACTTTTAAAGTCTATTTGTTCACTGATATTTCTCCCTGTGAGGCTTTTTTCTATTTTCCTCCTTCATCTTGCTGAACCCACTTTTTTTTCTTTCCTATCACACATCTTTAAAATGGCTAGCATCTTTACACAGAGCAGAAACGCATAGACTACAATGCGAAATGCATTTTCCCAGGGGGAACAATAATAACTTGATGGGTCTCATTGCAGAATGAGGTCAGACAAACAAGATGCCAGGCAATTTGGGTTTCCGCAAATATCAGTCTGTCAGGTCCTAGCTGTTGTCTTAGAAGCAGCTGCCCCTCAAGAGGACATATTTTAGTGCTAAGTTAAAAGCAAATTTGCTTCTTTTGAGCATTTCTATGAGGCCAAAAGTGCTGAGGTCATGGAAAGCAGAGTCGGGCGTGTTTATCTGGGACTCACATGTACTGTATATTTCCCTCAGAGAATGACTTAGCAGCAATCGCAGCCCCAAAGGAGAGCAAACAGAAAAATGGGGACCTTTTTCAACTCTTGCAACCTAAGTCTTTTCCAACCCCTTAAATGGATAACAAGTGAAAATGAAGGTGAGTTAGGAACCCAGAGCTGTTTCCATCTTCAGTGGTTCCATGGGGCTCTCTCCATCAGTGTTAACGTCAGCACAGACAAAGGAGGCTTCCAACTCCTAATGGCTCTAAGTGACTCTAGCGGAGAAACCAAGGGCTTTGCATGGCCGGGGCTACTCAAGGGTCATATGTGGAAAAGCAGTTCGGTTTCACAGCTCCTCCAAAGTAACCTTTTCAGACTTGGTTGTGATTTTTTTTTCACTCTCTGACCTCCATGGAAAAACAGATTCTGTCAGACTGCTTTAAATGGCAGTAATACTGTTAAAGTTCGGGAGCCTGAACTCATTTGTTTTCTCTGCCCGTTGAAGAAATAAAAAGGAAAAGAACCAAATCTCCAGTGCACGAGGCAGCAGCAGGGAAATTCTTTGACACAACAAAGAGGGCCGTGCAGAATCAGTCAGTACTCAGAAAGGTTTTTGCCACTGTGAGGAAACACACATAGTAAGTACACATACAGAAAGAGCCTTTGCAAACCAGGGCAGGGAACTCAAGAAACTATGACCCCAGCTCTACTTGAAGGTGATAGTTTTGAGGGTCTTAGAATAGGTCTTCCTTCCTCCATTTAGAATTGCTGTGATTGAAAAAAGACAACTATACTTGCAGTTCTAGAAGTTTGGGCTAAACATGTCATGGGCTGGCCTTGAACTTATTAAACTAGTCCATAGGCAGGATGCTCTATGTAACATGAGGGCCGGCTTGCTGGGGTTTTCTGTCCCACCTGGTACCTCACAGCCAGCAAGCCCCAAAGAAAATCACACAGAGATCTCTATAAGTTATAAAGATGATTGGCCCATTAGGTCAGGCTACTTATTAGCTCTTGTAGCTTATATTAACCCATTATTATGATCTATGTTAGACATGTGGCTCAGTACCTTTCTCCCTGGGGCAGATCACATCCTGCTGCTTCGGTGGTCTGGGCAGGAGTGGGAGAAATCAACTTCTTCCTTCCCAGAATTCTACTGTTCTCATTGCATCATTTCTACTTCCTGTCTGGTTTCCCACCTATACTTCCTGCCTGGCCAATCAGCATTTATTTAAAACATGATTGACAGAATACAGACAATTATCCTACACCAGCCCTACACATGGGAGATGAAGCCCCACCAGTCTTTGTGTTAAGATGTAAGGCTTTTGTGGCAAGTCAGAAGGGTGAAAGAGAAGCCAGCCATCTTGGAAATTCTTTGCCATCTTTATATCTAGTCATGGCACCTCTCTTTATCTGTCTACCCATCCAGGGATCTAACTTCTAGTCCCTCATTAAACTCTATTCTGACCTGCAAAAAAATCACGGGATGAGTGAGGGGGAGAAACAAACACAAAACAAATACAGGTATAGATGAAGAAACAAAGGTGGCAGAAGGAAAAGGAAAAAGGCAGCTGGAGGAAGAGAGGATTCCCGGCAGAGAGCAGCAATCCTGGTTTATCTCGCTTCCACTAATGCTGGCCACAAAGCTGAAGAATCTGTGTACCTCAGGTGTCACTGACACAAACACAGTTCTACATCCACAGGAGGAAGTTTCTGTCAGTTTTGTTTGATTTTTCTGGCATGTGCATGTGTGTGTGCATGCAGTCTAGCATGTGTGTGAAGTCACAGGAAAACTGTCAAAAGTCAGTTCTACCCATGGATTTGAAGACTGAAGTCAGGGTGTCAACCTGGAGCAACAACTGTTTTTGACTGTTTTTTAGCAGCTGATTTATCTCTCTAAACATACTTATGTTTTCTTTTTCTGTGTATGTATGTTGATGTATGCATGTGTGTGTATGTGTGTTCATGTAGAGGCCAAATTTACCTCAAGCATTCATCACCTATTAGTCAAAGCTACACTAGTTGGAAACTGCAAGGGTGGGTCCCCTGGTTTTATGTCACCAGAACTGGGACAACAGTCACAGAGCAACCATATTTGGGTTTGTCTGTGGTTTCTGAGAATACAGACTTTGGTCCTCCTATTGTGTGAGGTAGTGGTGCTCATTGTACCAGCTCCCCGGTCTCTTTACAGTTATTTATTTCTATGTAAAATTAGCCTTCAAAGTTACATTTTTATAATAGTTAGTTTTATTGATTTCCTCGTTCCTCCCCCTAATTTCCTGCCCCACACCCACGTGTTCCCTCTTAGCCCCAGCACCCCCTTCCAGTTACATTTCACATGTGTTCTCCTATCCTCCCCCCTCCTCTTGTTAAAGACGCTTTCTGCCCAAACACATGGGCTCCTCTAGTTTCTTGACCTTGACTCAAACACATCCCCACATTTAAAAAATCCATGTAAAATTAGTAGCTAGGGTCTGTGCACAGTAGAACAAGCAGTATTTGTCTTGCTGAGCCAACCTCACTTAGTGTCCCTGTTAAGGTGCCAGTCAGGTCACATCTGAGAAAGCTGCACCCCAGGCTGCTGTGAGAGAGTGAATGTTGGGGTTGGGGAAGTGCAGAATAGATGGTAGCCGCAGCTGCTATGTCATTTAGAACTGGACAGTCCCAGCATCCTCTGAACATGAGCATCACCGCTTAGATCACTCAGCACACCTGTGGAGCAGTCTTTTTTCACAGTGAAGGGAACTAACCTAGACTGGGTCTGAATACTGGGCGGTCCTTTGTGACTGTGAAGTGACAGGATCCAAAAGATGTGAACACTTGGTGTCCATCATCACAGTGAATTCTTACCATCTAGTGGGTAAGAATGCTAGAAGGTTCTTTGTCATATGAAGATTTTTAGATCTTTCTATAACTTTGTACATTTTTCCTAATCTCTTTTTTATTTTTATTTAACTTATTTTTTTTTCATTTTGCATACCAATCACAGTTCCCCCTCCCTCCTCTCCTCCTGCTACTTCACACCTTTTCCCGCCAAACCCCCCCACCCACTTCTCAGAAAGGGTTGAGGCTCCCATGGGGAGTCTACACACTCTGGTATATCAAGTTGAGGCAGAACCAAGCCCCTCTCCGCTGTATTGCAGCTAAGCAAAGTTTCCCTTCACAGGGAATGGGCTCCAAGAAGTCAGTTCATGCTCTGTTCCCTCTCTTGAAATTGTAATTAAAATCAAATCACATCACTTTTCCTTCCTTACCCTTCTAATGCTTCTTTCCAACCTCTCCTATGCCTTCCCCAGTATTCTTAAATTGGTGGCCTCTTTTCTTTATTATTGTTATAAATGACCAATAGACATACAAACATAGAAGGAAGATTTAAAGGATTTTACTATTAAACAATTACTACAGGCAACTAGAACCGCTGAGAGACAGAGAATTAATCAATCCCTCCATGACAGAGGGGTAGGGGAAAGGAAGAAGAGGGAAGAGGAGAGAGAGAGAGAGAGAGAGAGAGAGAGAGAGGAAGAAGAAGAGGAGGAAAGGGTGGGGAATAGAGGAAAAAGAGAGAGAGATCTGAGATTTGGAGAACCCAGGTTCCAGGTTCTCTAAGCCCCACCCTGCTCGCTGTTTTCTGTTACTCGACCTGACTCACACCTAGGGAAATTTAGTGGACCAAGGTTCATGGTCCAAAGAAATAAAACACACTACCTGACTTTAAAAATATCATATTTCCAAAATACATCATATTCTGGGAAGTAGTAGTCACAATAGAAAATACTCATATGAAATCAGAATCAAGTCAATTTCTTAGTTTTGCCAAATTCCCAACAGTAAATTGACATTTAAAAGAAAAGGAATGGCCATATCCAGATAAATAATGAATTGGTGATAAAATTTATTTAACTGATTGATGGAAAAATGATAGATGGTTGGCAGATATAAATATTTATGTGATTTATTATTGTAGTTCTAATTCTTCTCGTTTGTTACATTTAGCAATAACAAAGAATGGATACAGCAAAGAGCATGTGTGACTTTCTCTGCAATTTTTCCAAAATTATTTCTACCTAAAAATATATTTAAGAAATATAACCCTTTCTTTTTTCACAGTGCTATGGTATTTAGACTTTGCCTTTTGTTGTGTAGTTTAAAATACTAACAAGGTTATCATTCTAGTTGAACACTTTCTCTTCCCTTAGCTCTTCCTGAAAAAGGCATGGCTTACTCCCAACTGTGCTCTCTTTAAATAAATAAATAAATAAATAAATAAATAAATAAATAAATAAATAAATAAATAAAGTGCTTCTGAGAATTGATCTTAAGCTCCTGAACTTCCTAATTCCATTTTCTTTAACATTAGTTAGTATTAATCACTCTGCCTGTTATCTTCATTTATCTCACTTATTGTATACTTCTATGCCATCAGGGCCAGATCTTCACTCTTTTATTTCCTTGCTGTGCTTGCAGTAACCAGAATAAAGGCTGTGCACAGGAATGCTCAATAATGTGCATTGAGAGGATGGATGGGTGAACAGCTGGATGTCCTACTGGGGGTTGGGTGGGTGGATGCCTGAATGAATGGATGGATAGGTAGATGAGTGGAGACATGGATGAATGGATGAGTGGACAGATGGTGGATGATGAAGACTAGTATACTTAGCATTGTGCCTGATACACAACAAACATTTATCAAGAATCCACTTTCACTGTAATAAATCTGTGGCACCAAAGATGACATTAGAATCCTGAAAAGCCACACAGTTTGCTAATAGCATGAAGTAGCTGGCTGGCCTCCTGAGGGATTCTGCAGATGTCCACACAGGACAGGTATAAGCTACCTCTGGCCCTCCATCTGAATTCTGTACCTGCTTTTAGTCTACTGTGAGAAACATGGGAGTGGTACTAAACAGTCTGCTAACAAAGAAGAGAAATGCACGCTTCTGAGTTCTTAATGCTCATTGGTGCTATGCCTGATAAAAATACATTTCAACAAGTCTGATCCAGAGGGTGACTTGTCGCCATAACTCAGTGAAAATGCTTTAGATAGCTGGGACAAAAAGCAAGGGTTTATAAAGAAGGCAATGTACTAACATGGAGCCATTACTCCATTCTCTGCTTATTCAATTAGGTCCAATTCAATAAGTATTTACTGAGGACTTATTTTGTGTCTTAAAAATATTTACTAAGGACTAAGGACTTACTTATTACATGACCTACAATGTACTAGGCATTCTGAAGCTTGTAAGAGAAGCCTAGTGGCTACAGCACAAATGAAAACACAAAATATGGACTAGGGAGATGGTTCAATATGTTAAGGTCTTATTGTGCGAGCATAGGACCCCAGTATAATCCCTAAAATCCATGTTAAAAAGCAAGGCATAATGGAGTATGCTTCTAATTCCAGAGCTGGAGAGACAGAGACCAGTGGAACCCTGAGGCTCATTGGCCAACAAGCCTATTAATGATTTCCAGGACTGGAGAGAACTTGTGTAGAATACTAAGGTGGGGGCTGGAGATATTTTTTTTCAGTGGATAATAGTGCTTACTGTTCTTTGGACCAAGTTTGGTTGCCAAAACTTGTACTGGGCAGCTTATAATAGCTTTAACTCCAACTCCAGCAGATCTGACACCATTTTCTTGCCTCCAAGAGTACCCACAAATAGGTAGCATATAATCACATACACATATGCAGAGAGAGACAGACAGACAGACAGAGACAGAGACAGAGAGAAAGAGAAAGAGTAAAAACTACCCAAGGGTCACTTGAGGTTGAACTTTGACTTCTACATGCATTTATACCCATAAATACACACACATACATGCATAGATATCCATACACCCACATGCACACACACACACACACACACACACATGCATGCACATCACACATCACATAGTTATTTTTCAATATAGTATGCTTAAGAAGATAATAATAGAAATTTTGTCTTGAAAGAGAGGAAGCCAGGCAGGATTAAGTATTCTTGATCCACAGGTTCACATATAATTTTTAAAAACTATAGAATGAGGTCATGATGAGCTCAGAAAAATCCTGTGCTCAAGTCAAACTTCAGCAGACAGCCTATGAAATTCAGTTCAGATACAGGCAATGTACTTGGAAGGAAACAAAAACATCTTGCTCTTCTATACCCTTCTAGGTGATTAAAATTTAAATTAAAATGTTACTGGACAAAAGGGGAGGAAAACTATCTGGTAAGTGAAGGAAGTCAAAACATCAACCCTTGTAGCTGAAGAGCTCAGAGAATAAGAATACTTCCCACTTTGCCACTGGACCTGAGTTTAATTGCCAGCACCCAAGTTGGGCAGCTCATAATCATCTTCAACTGCAAGCTTCCAGGGATCCATTGCTCTCTTCTGGCCTCCATGGGTTACTGCACACACATTAACACACAGAGATACAATCACATAAATATAATAAAACTATAAAAATAAGCCTAATAATAAACCCTAAGTTTTAATTACCTTATAGCAGTAAACTGCTTACAGTTTGTGGTGGTTTGAATAGGAATGGCCCCCATAGACTCATCTGTTTAAATGCTTGGCCTATAGGGAGTGGCAGTATTAGGAGGTGTAGCCTTGTGAGGGAAGTGTGCCACTGTGGAGGAAGACTTTGAGATCTCATATATTCTCAAACCATGCCCAGTGTGACAATTGCTTCTGTTGCTTATTGATGACAATATAGAGTTTTTGGCTCCTTCTCCAGCACCATATCTGACTGCATGCTGTCTAGTCAAGGACATCTAGGTTGTTTCCAGTTTCTGAATGTTATGAATAAAGCTATTATGGACATAGTTAAGCAAGTGTCTTATGATATGGTAGAGGGTCCTTTGGGCATAGCTGTGTCTTGAGCTAGTTCAATTCCCAATTTTTTGAGAAACTGTCATATTTATCTCCATAGTGGTTGTCCACATCCTACCATGATGATAGTGGACAAAACCTCTGAAGTGGTAAGCCTCCTGGAATTAAATGCTTTCCTTTATGAGGGTTACCATGGTCACAGTGTCTCTTCACAGCAATAAAACCCCAGCTAGGACACAGCTAATCCATGCCTGAAGCCCTAGTTTTCCTGAAGAACACTTTCTCCTTCTCTTCCCTTTTCTCTGCTTTCTCCTCTCCTTCTCCTTCACCTGCCTCTTCTGTCTTCTATTTTTTTTTCAATTTACCTTTTATTTCTCTTTCCTTCTCCCCCAGCCTACTATGCATTCAAGGACCCAGAACACGGAAGTAAAATCAGTGTCAATTATTGCCTCATTCATTTAAAACTTCATGAGAAACTGTGCCGTAGCAACTTAGTCCGTATCACATGTGATGATAGTTTCAAAACCAATCAGTCATTAATGAAAATAGATTAGGTGTCAGAGGAAGAGCAGATGGCCTCTTCTTGGACCACCTGAGCTGGCATCTCTCTCCTCTGCTCCTGTCACTGTGAGTGGACAAGTTGCTTTTGTTTGTCAGATAAGAAAAAGAAATGCACGTAGGATCCTTAGGTGAGAAGAGTTCCAACAGGTGAGTTATGTAAGATGATCTAGCATGGGCTAGAATAGGGGTTAATAGATAGTATAGAATTGTACTTACAACTAAGGAGATTAGATATAAAAATGTTAATAAAATAACAGCTCTTACTTGAATATTACTTCAAAACAATGCAGTAAACACATATATTTTTACGTCTAATTTTGAGTACACTGAATGTATATATTCATAAAAATGGGGGTGTGAAAATGTCAGTGATTGGGGATCATGGGCAGGGCTAATAGTTCTTGGTCCGTGGGTCCCTATTGTCTGCCACCTCTGTGTCAGCCAAGAGTTCTAGATTATCAGTTAGCAGATGTACAGAGTAAGGCTTCCAAAATAAAGCATGTCAGCGGTAGGCAGGTAGGAGGTAGAGAGTGTCAGATGAGCACAAAGACACCTGATAGTGGAGACATGTCTCATCCTTTGTTTTGTTTTGTTGAGATTCGTGTGGACACTATTGTATATATTTGCTTGTTGGGATCCTGTTCATGTAAAGCATGTCACCCAAATGGGGAAGTGGCTCAGTGAGTAAAAAAACTTGCCAATGCAAGCCAGTGGCCATGAGTCCATTGATGCTGAGAACCACAAAAAGTGGGACATGTAGCAAGGATCTGAAATGCCAGTGCTCCTATGGAGAAATTGAAAGTGGAGACATACGAGTGTCTAGAAGCTCATGAGCCAGCTAGCCTGGCATACATGGCCACAGGCCAAAGATCTGAGATTTTCCTCCAGTCCCCTGGCCTCCACATATGTATCGTAGCAAGTGCGTCACACAACCGCACAAAAATGCACAAGTGCATATGCATAAAGGCATGCCTAGACACACATACACATGCACTATACAGAAAAAATACTAAATAAAAATGAATTAAAAGTGCTATAAGCCAATATTTAAAAAGTAAAATGGAGCCAACACAGTAAGTTGAAGAAAAATCACAAACTCTACTTAAGAAGCAATAAAGCCAGACTTGATACCACTTATCTGCTTAATCATCTTATAGTTATAATGAGAAGTTAAGGGCCAAATAGTAGAACTCAATATAATATGATTCATATTGATTATTCACCCATATTTCTCAATGATAAAGAGGGGATGATTTTTTTTAGTTGAATTCCAGGAACCAATCGTAAGCATACTCATTAACTGTGGTTGTCTTTTGGACACCTAAATCCACTCTTCAAAGTAGAGACACAAAATTAATTTATATTTAAAACTCAGTTGAAAGGTTTTGTTCTCATAATACATAAGCGAAAAATGAATAGGAAGTAGTAATATTAACTATGATATAGAATTTGTTCAATAATCCCTTTAATTGGAGCTGGAGAGATATCTCAGTGTATAGGAGTGCTAGCTGTAGAAGCATGGAACCTGAGTTCAAACCTGAAGCACCTGTTGTTAGAATTCTTTCTGTAGAGAGATATAAAGAACTAACTCCACCATCACCACCACCACTGACTCACTAGATCCCAGTGGCAAACCAAACTACAATCCCACCATCCTGGGGAAAACAAGGCTTCTATTTGACTTACTGACAGAGCATGGACCCCAAAGCAGCCACACATGAACATGGCTTCTCCAAAACCACATAGTTGGACTCCCTGTTCAATTACTCCACCAACAGCAGCCTTTGTACTCTAATACCTTCCTAGACCCAGAGACATAGATCCCCAAAGCCATGTGCAGAACAGAAAGGAGTGACCAGGATGTCAGATGAGGGTTCAGTGACATGTCTCCACACCTCCTTCTTTGAAATAATTCCAACAGGAAACAGCTCCCACAGAGTCTGGACTTTGGCACCCAGCAGATTGTTTTTAACAGCTGAAAAATACTCCATTTTGAAAATGTGTCAAATTTTCTTTATCCATTCCTCAGCAGATGGACATTTAGGTAGTTTTCACTTTCTGGTTATTATGAATAAAGATGCTATGACCATATTTAAACAAGTGTCCTTATGATATGCTAGGGCATCCTTTGGGCATATGCCTGCCTTGAGTTAGGTTAATTCCCAATTTTCTGAGACACTGTCATATTGGTTTCCACAGTTGCTGTACAAGTTTATACTCCTACCGGCAGTGGAGCAGTGTTTCCCTTGCTCCATGCTCTTGCCAGCATGAACTGTGACTTGTGTTTTTGATCTTAGTCATCCTGATAGGTGCAAGATGAAATTTCGGAATCATTTTTATTTGATCTTCATAATGGGTAAGGATATTGAACATGTCTTTAAGTGCTTCTTGGCCATTTGAGAATTTTCTGTTGAAAATTCTGTTGAGATCTGTACCCCATTTTTTAATTGAATTATTTGATTTGTTGGTGTCTAGTTTATTGAGTTCTCTAAATATTTCAAAAATCAGCCCTCTTTCAGATGTGGGGTTTGTGAAGATCTTTTCCTGTTCTGTAGGCTGCCATTTTGTCCTCTTGACGATGTCCTTTGCCTTACAGAAGCTTTTATGTTTCAGGAGGTCCTACTTGTTAATTGCTGATCTTAGTGCCTCCATATTTGGTGTTCTAGTCTGGAAGTTGTCTCCTGTGCCAATGTTTTAAAGGCTATTCCCCTTTCTGTTCTATTGGGTTCAGTGTATCTGGTTTTATGTTGAGGTCTTTGATCTACTTGGACTTGGTTTTTGTTCAGGGTGATAGATATGGATGTATTTGCATTCTTCTACATGCTGACATCCAGTTAGATGTGCATGGATGGAACTAGCAAAGATCATCCTGAGTGAGGTAATCCAGACTCAATCTTCTAAGTGGATATTAGCAGTAAAGTAAAGGATAGCTATGCTGTAATTTACACACCCAAAGACGTTAAATAACAAAGAGGGCTCAAGGAAGCCAGGCACATGAATGAATCTCACTGTGTAAGGGAAATAGGATGCACATCATCAGTGTATTAGGAGAGGTGTTTGGATGGCGGTGAGCTTAGGAAAAGGTGGAATCAGGTGGGAGATGATGGAGGGAGAGACTATTGGGAGGAACACCTGGAATCAGGGGCATCTCTGAATGAGCTAGAAACCTAAAACAATGCAAACTGCCAGGAATCTATGAGGGTGACCCTAGCAAAGACTCCTAGCAATGGGGGATAAGGAGCCTGAACATCCATCTTTTGTAACCTGGCAAGACTTCCACTGGAGAAATTGGGATCCTAACCCAGTCACCCAACTTTTGTCCTACAATTTGTCTGGCCTACAAGTTGTGCTGGGGTAACAGTGGTCCAGAAATTATGGGAGTAGCCAACCAGTGGCTGGTCCAGGTTGAGACCCATACCATGAAAGGGAGCTCACTGATGACACTGCCTGGAGAGCCAGTACCCAGTAGTTGGACAGCCCAGAGTCCTAGGATACAATCAAACATCACTGAAAATAAAAAAAAAAAGTTGATCTAATGATACCTAAAAGTATGCTGCTATACTCAGATTGATGCCTTACCCAGTTGTCATCAGAGAGACATTACTCAGCAACTGATAGAAATAGAAGCAGAGACCCACAGCCAAACATTAGTCAGGACTTGGGGAATCCTCTGGAAGAGGGGAAGGAAGGATTATAGGAGCCAGAAGGTTCAGGGACACCACAAGAAAACCTACAGAATCAACTAACCAGGGCTCATGGGAGATCACAGAGACTGAACTGCCAACCAGAGAATTTGCATGGGACTAACCTAGGCCCTCTGCACATGTTACAGTTGTGCAGCTTTGTCTTCTTATGGGACTCCTAACAGTGGGAACAGGGGCTTTCATCAACTCTGTTATCTTCTTTGGGGACTCTTCCCTCCTGCTGGGTTGCATGTCCAGTCTTAAGAGGAGAGAATGTGTCTAGTCTTGCTGCTATGTGATATGCCACGACTGGCTTATACTCAAAGTAGGTCAGTACTTTTCTCAAGAGAAAAGAGGAAGAGTGGAGAGGGGGGGGGTGGCAGAGGTTGGGAGAGGGACTGGGAGAAGAAAAGTGAGGGAAGGTAAAATGTAATAGAGCTGGAAAAATTAATTAATTTAATAAAAAATAACAAAAGAACTAATGCGAAGTTTTAAAAAAAA
This sequence comes from Microtus ochrogaster, assembly GCF_000317375.1. Classification (NCBI taxonomy): domain Eukaryota; kingdom Metazoa; phylum Chordata; class Mammalia; order Rodentia; family Cricetidae; genus Microtus; species Microtus ochrogaster. The sequence goes on along the minus strand of NC_022013.1, from coordinate 6,043,859 downwards.
GATTTTAAAAATAAAAATAAATTAAAAAGAATTTTCCTTTAAAAAACATATAATGCCAGTGTGTATTACTGTACGTTTCTGGGAATTCAACTGAAATAAAAAGCTAATATGTTTAAGTATCTCTGAAGCATTTAAAAGTATTATAGGAATACATCCAGGAAAGAAATAATTTCATACTATGAAATTTTCTTTTCTGACAAATTTTCCTTCTTATTAAGTCAACTTATTTCAGAAAGGTTACATAAACTTAACCACATGATGTCATATAATAAATCAAGATAAGTGGAAAATATACGATTCCTTTTTACAGAGTATGATTTCAATGCTTATTCCATCATCTCTCCCGTTGGCAGAGCACTTCAGTATGAATCTGAGCCCCAATTCACAATGCACGAACAGAGGCTATTTATTACAATGTTGTGTCATTTGTCACTTTTATGGAACTCAGTGTATTTTGCAGGCTGTAAAATGGGCGAGAGTGATTCAGAAATGATCTATGCCATCATTATTCCTCATTCCTTCTGCTTGAATTGCATCTTCTCCCTCCAACAGGCTTGATTTATTAGCAGAATAAATAACAATCTGCTTCAATAATGTATATCTATCGAGACTTCATTAGCTGCCCAGGAGATGCAGCCCTGATTTTAAATAATTGAAACACACAAGTGATGGAGTCTAGTGGACGTGAGATGATTGGAATATAAATATTTACAGAAGCAGAGTGGAGGAAGGAAAATGTTTTTCGAGTTGACTGGAAACAGAGGGGCACATTCAAATGACGGTAAATGTTTTTTGCAAGAGCATGAAGATTTAGGGGCTTCTCTTTTCAGACAAAAGAGGCATCTCAAAATGAAAGATAACTATATTCATATGTCCTTTGAATTCCCCCAACTTTCTGTCAATTCACTCGTTTTTAAAAATTACTTTTAAGGTGGAGTGTGTACATGCAGTGTGTGTGTGTGTGTGTGTGTGTGTGTGTGTGTGTGTGTGTATACGATATATGCCCACATGTATGTGTAGATATGTATGCCTTTGGTACATGGAGGCCAGAAGAGGACTTAAGATTTCCTGCTCTACTACTCTCTACCTTACTCTCTGGAGATGTGATCTCTCACAAAACCTAGAGCTAGGCTGACAAGCAGCAAGCTGTAACAAAAGCATTGGGGTAACAGGCATAAATGGTTATACTCATATTTTATGTGAATCCTAAGGATTTGAACTCAAGTCTTCTTGCTTGTGTAGCTAACGTTCATGTCTACTGAGATATTTCTAGGCCTCTATCCACATTCCGCTCTCAAAACCACACCCTTCATGCTTAAAATGAACTCCATTCATTATCAAGTTCCCAAGCCCACCCATTGCTGATTTTCACTGGGCAATAAGGCAAGTCCTTCAGTTTAGTTTAGCATTGCCTTCAAGCTACATCTTTATATTCTGTTGGCTGAGGTTGCTCAGCTACGAAGATAAAGGAATTTTCCCCTTAATTAGGCAACTCATATGGCTCTGTCTATAGTGCATATGTGATGAAATAAATTTAAATCCACTCTCAAAAAGTCATAGCTCAATGCTGTTCCTAAAGTCTCCAGAATGCTTAAAGACAGAGGCTATTTCTATGAGGTGTATTTCAGGTAGTTTATAAACACAGACACAGTCTCCACATCCCCCCCAGCTGGTGGATTGTCACTGAAAATGTATGTGGGGAAGAAGAATATTCATGTCTTCTCAAAAATAGACTTAGGAGTTCTTTCCTTCTATTTTAGACAAATTCTCATGAGTGATGCAAAGAAGCTAAAGAGTTGCATGAATATTTTCTCTAGAAGCAAAGGGAATCACAACCTTCCAGCAGAGATCAAACAGAAAGGCAAACTCAAACATCTATAGATAGACAGAGGTCCAAAATGTCAGGGGAAAAGGCCAAAATATTCTCTTTCCCTTCCCTCTCTCTTGTGTCTAAACATGTGGTGTGTATTTTATTTAGGATAAAAAGAACTTCCATAAACGATCATGAACTGAGAGTACCCATACCTCTTATGCTGAAGAGTAATTTAATCCCTCATCCTTCTCATTGTTCCAATGTTATATAGATAGAAAGAGAGCCAAGATATCTGACAGCTGCCTACTAGGGGTTAAAATGGGACTTGGAGGGGATTTGAATAGAATCAAAGAGGCAGATCTTCCCAGTCAAATGAGGGAATTAAAATAGAATGAGTTTCTCACCAAACATCTACAGCAAGGTGAATTAGCCTTGTATTCCTACACTGGACCCAAAATTGTGGGTCCATAGAAGAAGCAGCATTAGCACACGATCACATATGCTATTTTTCTTCTTGAGCCTTGGAAGACTTTTTTCACTTTACAATTAGCTTATTTTTGTAACACAGTGAAGATAATATTCTTTATACTGCTTAGTGATCTGAGTACTGAGTTTCCCATGGAAAAAAGTGAACAGGAAAAGATATTGAGAAGGAAAAGTTAACACCATCATGTCAGGGAGTCTTTCTGTCCATCAAAGCTCCACTCCAGCACCACATTGGACCACAACCAAAAGGCTGTGTTTATGGAGTGTTTATGTCTAGTATTTTTGCTACAAAGGCTTGACACACCCTGGCATCTACAGTGTCTCCCTCTAAACCTTTGTTGGTTTGTGTGTGTGTGTGTGTGTGTGTGTGTGTGTGTGTGTGTGTGTGAGAGAGAGAGAGAGAGAGAGAGAGAGAGAGAGAGAGAGAGAGAGATTTTTGTTGTGCACATGAACATATATATACAGTCATGTGGAGGTCAGATATTGACACCTCGTGTTTGCCCCAATAGCTCTCCATTTTCTCTTTTGAGATGAGGTATCTCACAGAACCTGGATCTCACGTGATTTAGCTCTGCTAGGTAGCCAGCAAATCCCAGTGATACTCTTGCCTCTATTTTTCTAGTGCTGTAATTACAGAAATGTGCTACCATACCTGTTGTTTTGTTTTATTTTTATGAGGGAGCTGGGGATCAAACTTGGGACCTCAGCTGCAATTTCATCAGCCTCAAACATCTTTGTTAGCTTCTTTTTCTGTTGGCTCTCTACCCTCAGTCTTGCTAAGGAGAGCAATATTGAGTCAGATATATTCTGTACTTGTTAGTCTTTGATGAATCATGTAGCCTTGGGAGCCATTTTGTTTGTCTAGTTATTTAGATAGTTTGTTATTTCCATAATGGTAAGAACACTTGCATTCATGTGAAGAATTGTATCTGTAAGTACTTATCCCTTTATAATTACCTGCTAGACTCCTCCTCCCTCACAGACCTCACAATTGTAGCCCATGGATTACCTATATATGGATCACAAAACTTTGTAGGTCAATTCCATAGTGTTCTAAAGTTATCAGAGCCCAAATATATCCTGAAACAAAATCTTGATTACAAACTCAATTAAAGTCATCATTAAAGAGGACCCTGAAGAAAAAGTTATTCAGTGTTCCCACCATGGAATAGAAGGCTTGGAGAGGCTGAAAAGGAAAAATGAAGCAAATAGAATGGAGTAATAACTCTCTCTCTCTCTCTCTCTCTCTCTCTCTCTCTCTCTCTCTCTTCCTCTCTCTCTTCTTTGATTGTCTCTGATAATGACTGTGATTTTTCTTTTATTTTAAATTTATTTATTTATTAAAGATTTCTGTCTCTTCCCCGCCAATGCCTCGCATTTCCCTCCCCCTCCCCCAATCAAGTCTCCCTCCCTCCTCAGACCAAAGAGCAATCAGGGTTTCCTGCCCTGTGGGAAGTCCAAGGACCACCCACCTCCATCCAGGTTTAGTAAGGTGAGCATCCAAACTGCCTAGGCTCCCCCAAAGCCAGTACGTGCAGT
>NC_022013.1:5987932-6039001 GCF_000317375.1 Microtus ochrogaster | reverse complement strand
ATCCAACATTGCCAATACTGCCTACAATAACTCAGGCATCTAGTGACCCTTCACCAGCACAACTCAAAGAAGGGAGAAACACAAACTCTACTACCAAAAACAATAAGAATAACTGGAGTAAACAACCACTGGTCATTAATATCACTTAATATTAATGGTCTCAATTCACCTATAAAAAGGCACAGGCTAAGAGTTTGGATTTTTCTAAGAATAATTTTTTTTCTGCACCCAGTTTGGAGAGCAGAAATATCTCTCTTTGGCATTGTCTATCATCAGCTGCAAACACCAAATCTCTTAGGGGTGATTGGCAGCCCTTGTGAACCTCCTCACAATCCCAAGGTTGATGGAACCATCACACATTCAAGATCACTCAAAATTTCCTTTCTGGAGACCCCTCCTGCATCAATTCAGAACCTATTTATATGAAATAGAGATAGAAACTTGGTTATAGTAGGTGGGCTGTAGTGTACTAAGCAATGTGCACCTACTTCCTGAGGCTACTGTGACTAGTTATCATAGACCTACTACCTTACAGTTCTGAACATTCAAAGAACATTCAAAGTCTGGAAAGGATCTCATTCATCGGGGAATCCACAGAGGACAATCTATTCACTGGTATCTTTCACATATCTGGACTTGTGGTTCTTAATCAGAACTCTCACCATTTCTGATCTCTTCTTTCCTTTTCCTCTTCCTCCCCTTTCTCTTTCTATTCCTCGTCCTATATGGAATCTCATGTATTCCAGGATTCCCTTGAACTTGCTATGTATCCAAATATGACCTTGAACTGAGATTCTCCTGCCTTCATCTCCATGTTATAGGCAGAAGCCACAATGTCTAGTTAGTGATGTGCTATGAATCAGGCCTGGGGCCTTGTGCATGCTAGGCAGACACTCTACCAACTCTTCCACATTTCCTGGCCCAGATCTCTGCTTCTGCCATTGCATGGCCGGCTCACGTCCTGGCATTCTTATATAAAGAGTCTTTGCTCACACTATACCTAGATGTTTTATCCAGGATCATCTGCTTATCTCAAGACTGTCCACTTACCTGCATCTTCAAACTTACTTTAGCTATGCAAAGTAACATACTACTGAGTGTCACCATTCTTGAGGAGACGTGAGCAAGCATATCCTAATTCCTGTTAGGAAACTGACCACTGACCAAAGTACCAAAGTCCAATGTGGTAAACCAGTGGGTTTAATTGGGATCACTTGCAGTCATATAGGTGACGGGTTACTTATATGAGAAGAAATTACTCAAAGACAGCTACATCATCAAAGCCCACCCAAGGATGGATGGCAGCTCAGAAATCTGGGAATCCAAAGCACACTGCACAACATGCTGCCAGCTCAACAGACAGGGGAGTGTCCTTTCCAGGTGCCTCAGTTGATCTGGGTTTCTTCCTGGTGTCTCTGCTGGTTTGAGACAAGCACTCCTTCAGCTTATAGATTCTTCAGGGGCAAATGACCTTGTGAATCTGGTCAGTTTCACTTCTGGAAGCTTTTGAGATGTTTACTGCTTGAGTTAAAGGAACTTCACTGTAGGGTGGAATGTTTCACTTCCCTTAAGAATATCCTATATCGTAATTATCTTCAGTCCAAGATGGAAAGTTTTATCTCAGAGGAAACTTGCACACACACACACACACACACACACACACACACACAGAGAGAGAGAGAGAGAGAGAGAGAGAGAGAGAGAGAGAGAGATTCCAAGGCTTAAGAAAAAACCATCTATGTGTAAGGAACATTATTTTTTAAACCATACTAATTTTTTGTGCTTGTTGGAAAATGAGAAGTTGTAGACATAGGCGTGTATACTTGGCTATCCTGGCACATGAAATATAAATGGACATTACTCATTCACTCATCTTACAGCTACTTATTTTGCCTATATTATATATCAGAATCTGCAGTGGGAGAGAGAGGAAGAATAGGAAAAATATCCAGGATGAGGGCAAATGAGCTAAGCTGGGCAGTGCTGGTGTGCACCATAAATCCCAGCACTTAGGAGGCAGAGGCAGGCCGATCTCTGTGTCCTAGGCCAACTTGGTCTACAGAGCAAGCTCCAGGACAGCCAGGATTTATACAGAGAAACCCTGTCTCGAAAAACAAAACAAAAGTTGTGGCAATCTTATGTATCACTTCCCTTAATCAGAATTTATTGAGGACAGTTATATGTTCCTTACAGTGAAAATGCTTGACATACAGTAGGAAAGTGAAAGTGTGTGGTTGAAACTGTAGTCAGAAAGGAGGGATACACAATGATCAGGGAAGTAAAGATGCTGAATTAAATGTCATAAAGGAAATAAAGTAGCATCATGGAAATGCCATAAACTGATTTTTCAAGAATTATCTCTCTTTCCTAGAATTTATTTTATTTTTTAAATCCTATGTCTAGGCCGGGCGATGGTGGCGCACGCCTTTAATCCCAGCACTCGGGAGGCAGAGGCAGGCGGATCTCTGTGAGTTCGAGACCAGCCTGGTCTACAGAGCTAGTTCCAGGACAGGCTCCAAAGCCACAGAGAAACCCTGTCTCAAAAAACCAAAAAAAAAAAAATGTAAATCCTATGTCTATATTTGTGTATGTGTGTATATAAGTACAGATAGTGATGGAGTCCAAAAGAGGGTGTCAGAGTGATCCCTTGGTAGTTGTGAGCCATATACCCCTAGAACTGACAAGAACAGGAAACTGAGACATCTCTCCAGTCTGAATATGTCTTTTTAAGTGTCATATTTAATTGATGCCAGAAATATGCCATCTCTATGTGGGCCTCCAAGAGGAACATTTGAGAAGAGGAAACAGAAAGTTCAAAGGCCCTGATGTCCAGTGAAAGTGACACATTTGTGTCAGAAATATCACTCTTGTGGTTAAATGCAGTGGAAGTAGTTTTAAAACTACTTTTAATCAGTTTTAATTTTATGTCCATCAAATGCTGAATCTAACACATTCCAAAGACCTCTAACCCAATCACAACATGGAACAACTAAGCCCTGGGCTCTAGATTCCCCTGTTTTCACTATGTCTGTCCCCATTAGAAGTCAACACAGAGCAAAGAAGTATTAATTATTGGTGAGTGTCTCCTGAGCATCAGGCAGTAAACAAAATTCTCAGCCCAAGCCCAAGTTTTATGTCACTATCTATAATACAGGAGAAATTGTTTTTTAAAAGATACTCACACTCAGAGATAATATCTGGAGTTAAGGGATGGGCAGACTGAGAAAAATGGATATTTGGAATTCACAACTCTGCAATGAAGACCAAAGCTCATCTTGTCTGAACAATTCCAGGAAAAATTTACAGATCAAGAGCCTAACATGGTAGTGGTCTTGGTGAGGCCTGTATCTATCAAGCCCTTCTCCCTTGTGTTGTTCCAAATAATATCCCTCTGATCTTTTAGTGATAAAGTATGGCCAGTGTGAAATGTGGTAGGCCCGAGCATAGCAAACATGGCTCTGGCAGGCTTTGCCCTTTTCTCCTATCTCCTCTGCCTTGCTAAAAGTAATTAAGTTACATTTCTAAAGCTAGTCACCAAAGTCTATTTTCTTATTTGACCATGACCTCCTATTGGGGTTGACCACCAGGGTTCAGGTATCAAAATATTAAAGTTCATCAATCAATAGTGCCCTTTTGACTTACCTAATTAACCTGTCCAATCAAAATTAAATACCTCATCTTAACATGGGATTTCCTCTTTTACTTCTATAAATTGCAATTTCCCCATGGGCCACATTGGTTTCCTCTCTATTTAGAGGCAGTCCTTTGTCCCTCTGGGAAAGATATCCCTTATTCCCACCCCTTGTTCCTTTGCCCCTCTCCCTTGTACTCTATCTGCTGTCTTTGTCCCTTATTCCTTCTCCTTTGTTCCTCTAGGGCAAATAAATCTGCTTTGTGCTGAGAACTTGGTCTTGGAACAGCATGTGCAGGTGCTGGTCCCTCCACAGTGTGCATAAATATGGCAAAGCAGTTCTTCTTGTAATTGGCCACTTGCTACTCACAAATGATCTGGACCCATTTTTCAGCTCCAAGGCAAATAGCATGTGCTTACATGCTACTAGCATCAACTGCTAATAGTCAGTCAGAACCAGACTCTTCCTTGTTTTCAGCTATTTCCTGAGAACTTAAACATTCTTTCCAAGAGGGAGACTGGTTTAGGCTCAGGAAATATCTTAGTTAGGGTTTCTGTTGCTGTGATAAAACACCATGACCAAAAGCACCTTAGGAGGGTCCATTTTGATTACAGCCCCGCATCCAACCCCATCACTGAGGGAAGTCAGTGCAGAAGGTTGAACAGGGCACAAGCTCAAGGCAAAAATCTAAAAGCAAGAACTGAAGTAGAGACCATGGAGGAAATATGCCTAATGCCTTGTTTCCAGAGGCTTACCCAGCCTGTTGTCTTACATACCCTATAACCACTTACTCAGGAGTGGCACTATCCACAGTGATCTGATTCCTCCTATCTCAATCCGTAAGTAAGAATGCATATCACAGGCTTTCCCAAAGAACAATCTGTTCTGTGCATTTTCTCAGGTGTAGATGGAGTGGTGGGCTGCATTCTCATTCAGCTCCCGCAAGGCTAACTTTATACCCGAAATAACAACACACAAATTGTATTCTTTTAAACACTGCCTGGCCCATACCTCCAGTCTCTTACTGGCTAACTCTCACATCTTGATTAACCCATTTATATTAATGTGTGTAGCACCATGAGGTGGTGGCTTACTGGGAAGGATCTTAACCTGCGTCCATCTTGGAGAGGAGAGCTATAGCATCTGTCTCATTGCCTTCTACCCAGCATCCTGTTCTGTTTACTCCGCCTACCTAATTTTCTCTCCTATCAAAGGGCCAAGGCAGTTTCTTTATTAACCAATGAAAGGAACACATAAACAGATGACCCTCCTCCATTACTCAGGAGAGGTTCCCTCTTCCCAAATGATTCAGTTTGTGTCGAGATAAAACTAACCAGCACAGGAAGTTAAAGAAACTTACAAGACTCAGGAAGTAACAAAGACTCTGAAGTCTTGGGCTGTTTCTGAAATCTACAGAAATCACTACTTTTTTTTCAATATACCTTAACAAATTTACACTAGCACTGAACAATTGCTTGGAGGTAGGGTGTCTCCAATTGACTGAGCTGCCTGCAAGTCATGTAGAGACTCAGAGACCCAGCTTCAATGACATATCACCCATGCTGGGGTGAGAACTTTGGCAATGAAAATGCCTTTGAGACATACAGAGTCTTACAAAGCAACCCCTGTAAGATCACTGGTTCGCTGAATAGACTCAGATGGAATAATCTCTTCTCTTTTGAGTGTCCTATGTGTGATGAATAAATGTTTGCTTGCATCTCAGAAAAGTATGCCAAGTAGCTCTCAAGACGAGCTGGTAATTTATGTGAAAAGAAATCATTACTTTTCTTTCCAACTAATCCCTCCCATGTCCTCAGTCCACCATTAGGAGGCTCCATGAGATGTTGTGTCTCTGACAATTTTGTAAGGCTAAGTACAGAGATCAAGGCATCTAGAGCTACCAAAAAAGCAGGTGTCTACCCACATCTGTGAGTCGACAAGCCAGCAAAGCTGCAGCAGGCCAGTGTTATGAAACTCATTCTCTTTCTTTGACTAAACAAAGTTTGTTGTGCAACAGCTTAGGAGATAGCAGGACAGAGAGAGGAAAAGCTCCTGTTTTTGTCATCACTACCATTTCTTCCCGGAACCTATTTTAACTCTGAACCAATTTAACTATTTTAAATCAGAGTCATTAAAAAGTCCACTCTCTACTTTTCAGCAAAATTATTTTAAAAATGACAAAGCAAATATTGTCTATACCATCAGGTGACACTCGTTTATTTTCACTGTTATCCATCAAAGATATTCCATTGTAATCTTACTCTTGAAGAAGGCTGAGCTTGCTGCTACCTCACAGTTTGAGCATGACTTCACAGAGACCCGGGTTCTCTTACCACATTTATTCAGCATCCTTCTGCCTTCACTCCATGCTACCTTACTGACATTCCACCAACTCCCTGCTCTCAAAGTCCTGAAAGACTCCAGTCTTCACACCACAGCGCTTCTTTTCTTTTGGCTGCTTTATCTTGTTCTGACTTTAAATTCCAGACACTGTTGCTTTCTAAATACCAACCTATCCTAAAATCTCTGATCTCCTCTTGTATAGATATTGCCTCAGCTGCACCATGCATGCCATGAAACAATAAGAAGTAAACATAAATTTATTTATGTGTTCCCAACAAATTCTCTCCTCTCTGCTCGTAAACACTCCTCCTTCTTATTAAGTGCTAAGAAACAGCCACCCAACCTTCACACCAAACATAGACTATCTCTGTCTTTCTCACCTTATGTGCCTGGTAAACTCAGAAGTGGTAGTAACAATGCAGCAAGCCAGAATGAATCTATCCATTCCTTCATTTATCTTTCTTTCAAAAGTCCTATCTATCTTCTATATCACAGCTGATATTTTGGCTTAATTTGATTGCTTTAATAAAATGCTCTGAAGGAAAAGCAACTTAGAGTATCAAGGATGTATTTTAACCCACAATTCCAGACTATGGTCCATCACTGTGGGGAAGTTACAGTGGCAGGAGGTAGAGACAGCTGCTCCCATCACACCCATAAGAAATAGCAGAGAGAGAATCCATGCATGAATGTCTGCTGTTTATTTAGTTTCCTCGACTTGTACAGCATGGTATTTAAAAGCAGAGAATTCTGCTGCCCACTTTAAGGCTGGGTCTTCGCACTTCATTAGGCAGCTAATACAATCCCCTCACAGGTGCCCACCTGCCAATCTGAGCTACTTACTGAATTTCCTTACTGAAATTCTCTTCCCAGGTGATTCTAGATTGTAAAGCCCCGATGATTAAATTTACCTGGCACTTCTTACATGTATCTTCTTTGATATATCAGACTCAATGATATACCTGATACAACCCATCATTTCTACTGCTGAAATGTTGGCTCAAGCAAGCCTCGACCATCCCTCTCCTAGACCTCTATAACACATCCCTAAACAGTTCCTACTATCCTTCCTGTCCCTAAGTCAATGTTGTTCCTGCTTTCTGAGAGGGCCTTTAGTTTTGAATCAGAATTCATCACTTCCTCTTTAATAGGTATCCATATTTTCATAGCCCTCTCCTTCAATTAGTATCTACCAGATCTTTACACTCTGCCCTCTGATTATTCAAAGTACAATTATATTCATTTATGCTGCATACTCCATAGCATAACTTAATATGCCTGAATGTCAATTATAGACAATTAAACACACACACACATATATATTCTAATAATTATATATATATATATATATACATATATATATATATATACATTCTATTTTTTTTGAAGGTTTAATGTCTAATTTATTTTTTTTATTGTGTTTAGGTACATCCCTTTTATTCCTTATCTATCTCTCCAAGATTTTTTTTTAAAATTTATTTATTTATTGAGGATTTCTGCCTCCTCCCCGCCACCACCTCCCATTTCCCTCCCCCTCCCCCGATTAAGTCCCTCTCCCTCATCAGCTTGAAGAGCCATCAGGGTTCCCTGACCTGTGGGAAGTCCAAGGACCACCCACCTCCATCCAGGTTTAGTGAGTTGAGCATCCAAACCGCCCAGGCCCCCCCAAAGCCAGCACGTGCAGTAGGATCAAAAACCCATTGCCATTGTTCTTGAGTTCTCAGTAGTCCTCATTGTCCACTATGTTCAGCAAGTCTGGTTGTATCCCATGCTTTTTCAGACTCAGGCCAGCTGGCCTTGGTGAATTCCCAAAAGAACATCCCCATTGTCTCAGAATGTGGGTGTACCCCTCGCGGTCCTGAGTTCCTTGCTCGTGCTCCCCCTCCTTCTGCTCCTGATTTGGACCTTGAGATTTCTGTCTGGTGCTCCAATTTGGGTCTCTGTTTCTGTCTCCTTTCATCGCCTAATTGCTAGCAAGCTCCCTGAGTGTCCTGAGTGTGATATCAATGAATGAACCCTTTCATGCTATAAAGATCTGGAACACGAAAGGCAATCAATAATCTGTGCTGAATGAATGAAATAAAAGGTTCCATTTCTCAGAGACACTTCCCCCAACTATATACTGGTAAAAGCAGCACAGCTGCCTATAGGTTTTTCCGCACCTATATTTCCTTCAAAGGTCTAACTGATATCTCCAATTTCCTGTTAGATGTCCTTTAATTTACATATCTATTGGTGTCTTGCTTCTTCCATTAGAATCTCAGCTTCCTGAAACCATGGATTTTTACTGTTCTTATGCATTGCTGAGTCCATACTGCTGAGAACACTTGGCATATTCCATCTGCTGGGTCAGTACTTTTAGCCTGGTCAGTCTTGATGCCTTGACACTGCCAAGGGCAGCTGACACATTCATACCATGTCTGGTACCAGAAATGCACTGCTCCTATATCCTGGGTATAAACCGTGCATACCGTACAACACCCACTGACCAGTATAATGATAGAGTGTGGAGTCGCACAGTATCCACTGCTGTGGGACAATGGTCTTGTACCCTGTGACTTGTATTGTTTTAATAAAATGCTGATTGGCCAATAACCAGGCAGCAAGTAGAGGTGGGGCAACCAGGCAGAAACTAGAGGTGGGGCAACAAGAACAGGAGAATTCTGGGAAGAGGAAAGAGTCAGTCTGCAGTCAGCACCCAGACACAAAGGAAGCAAGATGAGAATGCCTCACTGATAAAAAGTACCAAGTCACATGTCTAACACAGACAAGAATTATGGGTTAATATTGGTTGTAAGAGTTAATAAGAAACCTGAGCTAATAGGCCAACCAGTTTATAATTAATGTAGGCCTCTGTGTGTTTCTTTGGGACTGAATGGCTCTAGAACTGAGCAGGACAGAAACCTCTGTCAACAATCCACTATATCCTTGGTGACATAGGTTGTTGAAGGCCTTCATCTGTTTCCTTGGACCAATCCTAAGCAACATGGTAAATGGTCCTTATTTACAATCTTAGCACTTTTTGCCTTCCTTGCTGTGCTCTCTCCTAATGTTCAAGTTTTTCACATTTTGTCCTTCACATGCATTTGTAGCAGTCATAGACTTAACTGAGCCCCTTGACTCCATAACCTTTCTCTAATTGTTACCTCTTATGCTCCTTTTATTTTTACTGCTTTCAGCTTAACAAATGGTTAAATCTAAAAAGTAAATTAAGCTGAATGTCCCAATAGCTAAGGGTCAAAAATTGGCTATCTATTTAAGGTACATTTAAACCCTTTGAAAAGTCAAAGTCAGTAGAGGAGCCACTATAGAACTGGGGGATGGGGCAGAAGATGCAGCTTAGCTGCTAGAGTGCTTGTCTGGCATGTCCAGGGTCCTCGATCCCAGTCCCAATGATGGGTACAATTGGATGTACCCTAGCACTTGAAAAGTAGAGGCAGAAGGATCAGAAGTTTAAGGTTTTCCTTGGCTATGTAATGTGTTCAGGAATAGCACAGGGTGCATGATACCCTGTTCCACTACAAAAACCTCAGGAGGACAAAATAGGAGGTATTTTGAGGACTGGCCCTTCTTATTTGATAGCATGAAGTCTGTAAGAGAAGGTGCCTGAAAGTTTTTTTTCCTAGACGACACTCACTACGTAAAAGCTGTTGTGACGATGATGTCAGCCTTATCAGTTAAAAAATAAATGACATGGGGCTCTGTGTGTGTGCGTGTGTGTGTGTGTGTGTGTGTGTGAGAGAGAGAGAGAGAGAGAGAGAGAGAGAGAGAGAGAGGAGAGAATACAGGTGTATTCATGTAACGGCGTAAACGAATGCAGACAGATTGTAAAAATATATATATACAGCTTTAATAGACTTACAGAACCACCATTCCTGCGGAAAGCAGAAGCAGCGGCTGGGAGCATGTTCGCCAAATTTATATGCAAACATTAGCCCGAGGCGAACACGCCCCCTAAGGGGCAGGACTTATCCCTACATATTCACCCATGAGTGGACAAGGAGTCTAGAGCTTAATACTGGACATCTTCCTCTACCACTCACACAGTCCCACCTTGGTTTTGTTTTTTAAGATTTATCCTACTCTTACTGTGTGTCTATTTATGTCTAGGAGGGTATATGCATATAAGTGCAGGTGCCCTTAGAGGCCAGAAAAGGATATTGGATTCCCCCAGAGCTCAAGTTACAGGTGAGTTGTTATCCAACCAAAATAGGTGCTGGGAACCAAATTTGAGTCCTCTGCAAAAGAAGTATGGAGTCTTAAACACTGAAACATTTATCTAATCCCTAACCACTTTATATTTCAAGACAGGGTCGCTCACAGAATCTGGAGCTCAGTGATTCAGCCAAATAGGCTGGGTAGTAGGCTCCAGTAATCTACATATGGCTGTCTCCCCAAAATATGGATTACAGAGGCAGCAACAACATCTGATGCTTGAATGACAAGTATATTACTTACTGAGCCATCTCCTCGGCCCAAGGATGGGGTCATGTGTTTCCTACAGAACTGATATCCCCAGTTTTTTAAAGTGGTAATTACCCCAAAATAGTGGTATTAGTTAATAAATAATAATAAATAAATCACAGGTGCTCCATTTGGAACCATGGGATAGTAAAATAGGTCTTCAGAGAAGAAAACTTAACATCTGAACTATTTCTATTCTACTTCTACTTGTTTAAATCTTAGAAGTCAAATGGTTCTATTCTTGTGGGGAGGAATATTTCCTGTATTTGAGATAGCTGAACTCCTAGAAGGCAGGTCAATCATTTATAAATCACTTGCTTCTCAGCCCGTATTATCACTTTATTCAACTTATTTCTCACAAATGGCAGAAAACTGTTGGGGAAAAAAAACCCTCACCTGGCTCAAATCTCCCTTACACGGGCCATAGGTAAAAGGGTGCAAATATTGTTCTCCCCAGGAGAACGTAATCTGCACCCTAGGCTCCCTTAGATGGACAGCATGGCGATTCCTAAGCACTGCAATCAGCCATCTTCAACTCTTTTACCCACCGAGCAACAGACTGCAGTTATGACTCCTCCAAGTCACCGTCTTTCATCTCCAGCTGGGGATTCAATTTCAACTTATAAGATTTAACCTGGAAATTATCGGTGGCAACAGCAGGGGGAAAATGAACAGCTGATCTGGGAGGAACTGTAGGAGAAGCTGCCTGAGCTTGGCATAGGGCACAGAAGAAGGGAGCTTGAGGCAGATAGTTATGGAGGGTGCCTTTGCAGAAATGAACTGTGGTGCTCGGTCACTCCAACTGTGAATTCACCTGGCAGCCTGGTAAAAATAGGTGACTTGATGTGGCTGCAGGTAAGACAAGTGGAATTAAAGAATGTTGTGTGTCATGAGAGCAGCAGCTAGGAACTTTGATTAGGAGCTGTGGATCAGTCTGAGAGGAGAAAACTATTGAAGAAAAAATATCAAAGGGAGGATGATAAACAGCGAAGAATTCATATGCTTTATGGGAGTGCTGATATAGGTCATTAATCTCCAGATCTGAAATATTAACGCTACAGGCTGGGAATTGAAAAGATGTATAATAAATGAAAAGTCAAAACTTCTCAGCGTCCCAGGCTGTAGGCCTTTTATCCATTCAATGAACATTATTAAACACCTAAGTCCCAGGCACTGTGCTAATTTGTGGAAGAATATTAAAGATCATCTCTTCCCTCTAAGAGATGAAATTCTGTGTGTGAGCAGAAAGTGTTGCTAAGGAACACAACAGAAAGACTGGGAGAGGAGCTGGTGATGCAGCCAGGGAAGTGCTGGCTTTGCACACGCGAGAACATGAGTCCCAGCTGCAGAACCTATGCAAGAGTAGCCAGGTGTGGTAGCATACACTTGTAATTCCAAAACTACAGAAAGAGATAGCAGGGCCCCTGGGGCCCACTGGTCTGTCAGTCAGTGTATCTTACATGACCAGTTCCAGGCCAGTAAGGAAGCCTGTTTCAAGGAGGGCTGGGAGATTTGCTGGGAAGATGGCTCATTGCTTAAAAGAACTTGATTCTCCTGTGTAAGATGAATTGCATTTCTAGCACCCATGCTTGAGGACCTGGGCACTTGTACTCACATGCATGTGTGTGTGTGTATGTGTGTGTGTGTGCACGCGCACGCCCCCACTGGATTGAAAAATCAGAGTAAAACTGAAAATGCAAGGTGGATAGTGCTTCAAGGAATGGCACCTGTAGTCCTCCGAAGACACAAAGGTACTCTAACTCACACACGCAGTCACACACATATGCACACACAGAAGAAAGAAAAGGAATCTGTTGTGGAAACTTTGGCATCCTAGTTATTCTCATAAAGTCTTTGCTTTCCCACATTCCGGAGAGATGTATCCTACTCTGTTGATAATTTCCCTAGTGTATTTATCTCCTCGGGTCTTCACAGCACCCTCTGAGTGATTATTGCTGCATGAGTGTGCTGGCCGCACTCTGAGAAGAGACTCTGAGAGATGTAATTGTACTACTGAGTAGACTGGAGACCGTGGACTTCGAACACTATGCTTGTGTGCAGAGTGGTGTTGCTTCTATGAAAACATTTATCCCTATGCACACGCAGCCAGATTAATGTCTGGTGCTCCCAAAATTGAGACCCCTGCCTTCCTTTCTCATGTTTTGTGTCTCAATAAAGTGACCTCATTGTACTTTCTCAAGCAAAGGCTTTTTTCAGATCTCTTTCTCTCTCTCTCTCTCTCTCTCTCTCTCTCTCTCTCTCTCTCTCTCTCTCCAAAATCAGATATCCATTTACAATCTAGAGAATGTTTTCTTCAATTTTTCGTGTGCATGTGTGCATATATTTGTGTGTGCACATGTGTGTATGTCAGTGTGCATGAGGAGGCCTGAGGTTAATGTCAGGAATCCTTCTTGATCATTCTTCCACCTTACTCATTGAGGCAGGGTCTGTCAGTCATATGTAGAGCTTGCCTGTATAACTGCTCTCTTCAGCCTCCTTACTCTGAGGCTGCCTCACCACTGGAGGCTAGAACTGTAGGTAGACCACCACGACCACCTGGCACTGATGTGGACGTTGTGGAACCCAATTCTGGCACTCACGGTTGTACAGCCAGTCTTTTAAGACTGAGCCATTTTCCCATCCCTCAGTCTAGACAGTGTTTAAATCCTTCTCAAGACTCATTAAATGTTAGTATGTGCTGCATTGTAATCTTAAGAGTTAAGAGTAAATTTTCAAAAACAGAGTGTAAACTGAGAATGAACGTTTGGCTGCTCAGACATGAATAAACACACAGAATCTATATTAATTACACACTGCTTACCCCGTAATTCTAGCTAACTCTTACATCTTAAATTAACCCATTTCTAATATTTTTTATTTTACCATGAGGCTTGTGGTTTACTGGTAAGGTTCCAGTACCCTTCTCCTTCAGAAGCTACATGGTATCTGCCTAACTTTGCCTTCTTTCTCCCAGCATTGAGTTTAATTTTCCCTGCCTAGTTCTATTCTGCCATGCCATAGGCCAAAGCAGCTTTCTTATTAACCAATGGTAATAAAATATATTTAGAGCATACAGAGGGAAATCTCATATCATCCCCCTTTGTTCTCTAAATAAAAAGGAAGGTTTAACTTTAACATCACAAAATTACATATATAAAGCAGCTATCAAGCAAGAATTATAGTTATAATATTTAATCGATTTACATTTTGCAAATTAAGTAAAATACTCCATCATCTATCATATCTTTTTGAGTCTAAGGTTTCATATCTAATTTATCTTTTATCATAACTAAGAAAAACTATAATTTTAACTATCTATTCTTCAACTCCATCAAAGATCCAAGAAGGATATAACATTACCTAAGTAAACAGAAGTGCATTGTAAGTAACTTCTAAAATTTTAGAATTGACAGAGATATCTAACTACCTGGACAGTCACCCAAAGTTCTTCTTCAGCCTACAGGCCCATAGTATCTGGCAGACTTTTCAATAAAGCAGGAAATTTCAAAGACAGTGCCATCTATATTGGCAGTCTGCCAGTCACTTTCTTCTATGTCCTACAGAATGTCTGGCAGACTCTTTCATGAAGTAGGATCCGTGAAGGGTTATCTTGCCTTCTTTAGGCAAGCTCAGCAGTCCCTTTTCTGTGGGTACTGCATGTCTCATTTATACAGCATGCCATCAAGCAGTCCAGGGACCACTGGGTGGAAGTCATGCTCACCACCTCAACCTAAGAAGCAGTTGGCCTGTACTACCACCAAGTAACTTGCAGTATGCTCCAAAAGAGCCATAACCATTCATGCTACCAGCCTGAACCAGGAAGCTTTCTCTCAAAAGAGCCACAGTTTTTGCTGCTAATGCTGAGTCAGGAAGCCTTCTTTTAAAAGAATTATGACTCTGCTTGCCTCCAGCCAATAGAACCTATCTGAAAATACATGGCTACCAACAGGTCCAATTGACTCCGATTTTGGGGGTTCTAGAAGCCCCCCCTTTTTAAAAAGCATTCTTAGGCTTTATGTGGATGTATGTTGCCAAATGCTTGGCTGTCATTTTGTAAACAGAGATTGTATGTTCATTTCCTGGCCATCCAGACCTGAATAATCACACAAAAACTATATTAATTACAACACTGCTTAGCCAATGATTCAGGCATATTTCTAGCTAGCTCTTACATCTTAGCTTAACCCATTTCTATTATTTTATATTTTGTCACAAGACTCGTGGTTTACCAGTAAAGTTCCAGCATCCTTCTCCTTTGGGAGCTACATGCCATCTCCCTGACTCTGCCTTTTTTCTCCCTGCATTCAGTTTAGTTGTCCCACCTAGTTCTATTCTGCCCTGCCATAGGCTGAAGCAGCTTCCTTATTAACCAATGGTAATAAAACATATTTACAGCACACAAAGAGGAATCCCACATCAACAGGGCCATAAAAATTACTTTAAAAATTTGTCAGTGCTGTAATTGGAAAGGAGAAAAGTGTTGTGGCAGGGAAGAAATTATTATCATCCTCCCAGAAAATCCCACAGATACTCTTCCAGAGGCTAAAGTTGAATTGCCCATCAGGAAGACCCAGGCTGTGAGAGCTGAGGGCCTCTCTATTGGCTGCAGAAGCATTATGAAAATGACTAGGGCACAGCACTGGGTTTTAAGTCCACTGTGTCAGACAGAGTTCATTTATCCGGAGGGCATGGATCACGAATGGCTAGAACTCAAAGGGATCCTATCCCTGTTGGGAGCTTCCTCCCCCATGACACTAGGAGGCAGCAGAGTACCTGGGAATGATACGCATCAATTAACTTCAGCTCTGTGAGTCTTTACTGCTGAGATGCTCCTGTCATTCTGCTGGAATTATAAATTTAGCAAAGAGCTAGCACACATAAACATCACTATTAGAGAGTATATAGGCTCACTGAAGAAGAGAAAAATCTAGGGTCACATTTTTGCTGGTAGGATTGGGTGAGGGCATTTTCAGAGACAATGAGCCAAAGACTGTTTTAGGAAATAGATAGGGAGGGACCTAAGCAAGTGACACATTTAAGGAAGATTTCTTGGGCCACATAGATTTTGAGACAGTCTTTGCAACTGTGGTGAGACAAAGCAGAAAAGTGTTGCTGGATTGGAGCAAAAGCCCAGATGGTCAAATAAGCCCTGGAAAGATGGGGTAGGGGAGGCTGAATTGTGGGGCTACCAGATGGGCTTCATGAAAGAGATGTTGTCATTAACTGTTATAGTACAGCCCAGATATCTGGGGCGATACTCAGCACTAATCTGTCATTCATAGTAGGTGCGTTGAAGAGGGAGCTGTTTACTTACCTTTGCTCTGATCTCAGCGGTAAGGGTCACAGAAGTGAGTAATTTGTTTATTCGGGTGGAACTGACCCAAATTGAGAGATCATTTGCATCACCCTTCATTTGATGTCTACAGGATCAGACATGGGTAGCACAAAAGGAGATATTGTCCCTGAACTTGAAGAAATTACGTCTTATCAGTGGAGGTCACAGACAATTCCATCAAGAATTTCAGTATGGGATAATAATCCATCGTCACCCAACAGAAAGGGTTCTGGCTTGGGAAAGGCTCTAATAGCATCGGGATAATACCAGGAAAGCAGACAGATGTTCAGGTAAGGAAAGGAATGCCTGAAGGTGGGAGGCAGCCTGATGCAACCTTGGAGATGAAAGAAGCCTGGGCTCATACCCAACCCTGTGCATGGAATCCTAAGAACTAAAAGCACAGATGGGATTGGCAAAATAGCTCAGCTGTAAGGCACTTGCCATTGAGCTTGAAGATCTGGATTCAGACCCTGGGATCCACATGAGAAGTAAAGAACACACTCCTATAATTTTTCCTCTGCCCTACATAAATGTTCCATTGCATATGCACACATGCTCCCCCAACACACATAATCACACATTCACAATGAAGGAAGGAAGGAAGGAAGGAAGGAAGGAAGGAAGGAAGGAAGGAAGGAAGGAAGGAAGGAAGGAAGGGACAAATAAATAAATGTAATAAAGTTTTAAGAGCATGAAGACACAAATTCTGGTGTAGTTTCTGGCCCCATTCTTTGTTTGCTATGCTAACTTGAACGTTCACTCATCCTCTGTGTACCTCAGTTAGCCATTTGTAAATCAGAGTGAGAAATGACACGTGTTCCTAAAGTAATTTGAAGAGTAAAGTGTGTGTGTGTGTGTGTGTGTGAGTGTGTGTGTGTGTGTGGTATGTGTGTGTGTACATATGCATGTAAAACCTGAAAACTGTGCTTAGCAAATCTGTTATACAAGTAGTATAGCTGAAGTCTGTAAAGTAAGTCTGAGCAGAAGGCCATCTGACCGTGCTAAGGGAGCCTTAATGATATGGAATGTGGAGGAACTTGAGCTCACACAGTGAGACTTCTGATGTGATGGATCCAAGAACTTGCCATCTGACTGCCAACCTCCTGTCTCAACACAAACCCCTCCAGCTTCTCTGCAGACGCCCATCATGTGCAATCTAATAACCCTTCCAATTCTGTTCAGTGAGACTTTGTTATGACTTTGCCACTATCCTCAAAGGATCCTCAAAGCAATCCTGCAAGGCTTAACTTCATGAGTTTGTCATTCTCTCTCTGTCCCATGGCTCCACTTACCACCCTGTCCTACTCACCCCACTTTGCTGACTTGAAGCTAGTCTTAGTATATATATCAGCAGTGGTTACGGGGATGTGATATCCATCCTTTTTCCACCAGATAAAGATACCTTCAGCAGGTAGACTTGAAGAAAGATGCTCAAGTCCAAGAATACCATCACCAATGCGTCCTGCTAGTTCAAAGAATAACTGTAGCATATCTGCTCCTCCAATAGATTGTCTCTTATGGTTGTCTATTTCAATGGGTTAAGAGGCCTTAGAGAATCCAGCTGGTCACTGCTTCATTGCTAGTGCAGTTAGAACATACTTGTGAAAAGCTGTTAGTCATCTCTAAAGCTGGATACCTTTGTTATCTATGCAATAAATACCACCAATAGGAATTGAAAGCCTCCATCTGTCTCTGAGTTTCAGATAAAGTACACAGGTACCCCGGATAGTGAAGTGGCAGCAGCAGAAACAAAAGCCACTTGGAGCTTCGAGTGCAAAAACATGTTCCATGGATTGGGATACGATGAATTCAAAATACACTGAGTTTTCTTGTAGGTGAAACCAGAATTGATGCATAAGTGATAAACAACATCTGTGCTTCACCTGCGTGGAATGTCAAATGAGCGTAGTGATGGGATAAAGGGAGGGGATGGCAGGCTTGATGGCGTGAACAAAACTTGAACTGTGGTTTTTGAGAGGAGTGAGGAGTTGCGTGAATTGCTGACAGATTACACAGAAAATGAAACACCCGCAAATGATGCTTTAGACTCCTGTGTTAGAGCTGTTGTTGAGAAGACCATAGCAGGCTGGCGAGGTGGCTCAGAGGCTAAAGACAGTCACACAGAAGCCCGACAACTTGAATAATTTCCAGGACCTACATAGTGGAAGGTGAGAACCAACTTTTACAAGTTGTTCTCTGACCACACACAACATGGCACACTTGTTCTTACATGTACACATACTACATATATATGTATATGTGAAGATAATAAACGCATGTACACAATGAATGAATGAGCAAATAAATAAATGCCAACCATAAAGGTGTTTCATAATTAATATTGACTGTCAATATAACAGGATCTAGAATCAATAAAGAGATAAACTTGTAACCTCTAGAGTTTCTAGATTTGGGTTATATGAGGTGGAAAGACCTAGCCTAAATGGGAATGGCTCCACATCATAGACTGGGACCTGCGGTGGTTTGAATAGGAATGGCCCCCACAGGCTCATATATTTGAATGCTTGGTCATTAGGGAGTGGTGCGAGCTGAGAGGGATTAGGAGGTGTGGCCTTACTGGAGGAAGTGTTTCCCAGAGAGTGGGCTTTGGGGTTTCAAAAGCTCAAGTCAGGCCTGGTCTCTCTTTCTTCCTGGAGACCTGGAGGTAGAATTCTTAGCTTCTCTAGCACCATGCTACTATAGACTAAACCTCTAAAACTGAAAACAAGATCCAATTAAATGTTCTCTTTTATAAGAGTTGCCATGGTCATGGTGCCTCTTCACAGCAATAGAATGCCAAGACAGAACCTTTCTTTCCTTAAGTCACTTTTACCAGTCTTTGCCACAGCAGTGAGACAAGTGACTAATGTAAATGAACATGTTAATTCCAACAAATTCAATTATTTTTCCCTTTAACTATCTACCCCGGAAAAAATTGGAGAAACTTCCGAGGATAGATTTTGCAGCTTGATGCTTGAGCGACTGAGTCTTGAGGCCAAAGATTCTCCTTGAACCTAGCTTAACTTTCTGGTTAAGACATGCTTATTCTGTGAGGTAAGCTAAGAGACTACTCATTTCTCTGATGAATCTAAACCCATGATGGCCACAGAAATTCAATGTGAGACATATACATAACACAGCCATGTTTTCAAAAAAAAAGAGCAAAGCCGAGAAAGTAATTTCAACATATTAATATTTAGTAGACTAAAATGTTAGTTGATCATCATTAGATATATTATTTAATGTGCTGATACCAATTAAGTTCATTAAATCTGTATGATTAATGTTTTAATATAATGTATCAATTAATATGTTAATATACTATGATATATATTTGTATATTATATACAAAGTAACAACTACTAAGTTTATTTTCCCATATTGGTTTTTCTCACATGCTAAAATTAATTTTAATATGTAAAGTTTAATATGTGAATAGTATCTTTAACTTAAAATGCTCAACATATCATTTTAACACATAATAAAATGGTTAAGGTATCAATAAAATATTGTTATATTAAGTTTTTACACTGCCTTTAAAATCCAGAATGTAATTTTATAGTTAAATGCATATATCTGCTCATAATAACTGCATTTACAGCTACCAGCCATAATATAATTCCCAGAGATGTGTTATCAACTTTTCTTATGTGTCAAAATCTCTCCTGTCAGTCAATAATGACTTGACCACTCTGTCCTCTTTGGTGCCACATACAAGAATATTTAATGTCAGCTATGGCACCTTACTGTGGACTGGGAGCTCCTGGAGGAAAGAATCTGGGGTCTCTCTTTGTGTCACGTGACCAGACTTCTGGCCAGCACTGTCCACATGCCCTATGATTTAATTAAAGAAAAAATGAGTAAACAAGTGACTGGCCAAGCATCACTGTGGCTGTTTTCTCAGAGGCATTATATAACCATGTCCTCTAAGCGGTAACATTCCCCCCTGAAGGGAGACTGGGAAAGCTGTCACACTTAGAAGGCTTGAGAGGCTTCCGAAGGCCCTCCTAAGGTTGGGTAAGAAGTAACAACTGTTGGGGAGGAGAGATTCTGCAGCGGAGCTACCCATGAGTCATCAGCCATGCTGGGGGTACAGGGGTCTTTGCAGTGGTACAGCTACCTTTCAATCATCTGTGTCCCTCCTCTAAGGAGTCCTGGTCCACTCATGCAAGAGTTGAGGGCAATCATTTCTTTGTTCTGTGGTCAGTACTCTATCCGGGGTTAGGGGATGTTAGTCATTGTCTGCCCAGGAATGGTGTGACAAGAAGAGGAAAGAAAAACAGGATGAAGGCCGATGGAAGGACCAGCACGTTATCACTGCTATTGATGCTATATCTTGTTTTCACTTATTATCCCCTGTAACTGCCTGGACCATTTCCTGTCCCTATGCCAACAAAGCTTATCTCAGAAGTAGCTCTGAACAAATGAAGTAAAAGAGGTTTAAGTGGTTGAAGTGCATGCCACGCTGGCATTGCAGTCTCTGCTTGGAGATTCGCAACCACACTAGCATGTGGTCAACAGTTGGGAGGAGGATTAATGAACTCATCAGCAGGACTTTGCAGTATATGTTCAGTGGTTCGGTTTCCCCTATGTATCTCCACCTGAATGCAAGCTTTCAGTAGGCAAAGATTCCAACTTGTGAAAATATAAGAACTATAATATACATTCTTATCCCTTCCCTGGGTTCCTAAGACCCTACTATCTCCTGATTGATAGGGATTTACACAGCACATGCTCCTATGAGTTCATGGGCACAAAAACCTCTTCTGTTCCAGTGTGGTGACTTGGGGTAACCTCCTGCCTGGAGCTGGCTTCTACACCCCACTCCCATCCTCCCAGATGGGGAGAGGAGCTAGGGATTGAGTCAGCAAATCCTCATGCCTACGTGGGACGTCTGCAAATATGGAGCACCGAGACCTTCCAGGACATGGCAACAACAAAAATTTGGGAAGACTGCCCCCAAACTGCGTAGAGATCAGAAGTCGTGCTCAGGACCCTTGTTTGGTGTATCTCTTTGTGTGTGAGTGTGAGTGTGTGTGTGTGTGTCCTCCTCCTTTTCTTTGTTATATAACTAACCAGTAGGTGAATGCAGCTGCTTCCTCCCGTTCAGTGAATTCTAGAAAATATCGATCCTGAGAAGGCAGATGTGGAAATCTCTAATTTATATCCTATTGATCAGGAGTGTAGGGCAGGTGGATGGCCTCTAAAGTGTGCATGGGGGGGGGGGGCGCGTCACCTTCTAGATAGATCACCCATGGCTCCTACAGGTCTCAGGAAAAAGACACTCTTTCCTCAGGGTGATGAGGTGCTCAGAGGGTTTTTAGCTGTGTGATGAGATCAGATAGTGTTGTAAAAGCTACACTAACTGTTCTTGGAGGATGGATTACAGGGGCAAGAGTGCAAACAGAAATAAAATGCTATATAATGGTTATAAAGGCACAAAGAACGCAAAGTAAAAGTCCTTTATCTCACCTCTCAATACCCCTGACACTAAACATGTGGGCTTTTTACTGTACTGACTAACTTGCTGCTTTGGGTTTTTGCTTGGTTGGTTTTCATTTTGCATTTGTTTGAGTGAGTGTATACATGCATGTATGTGTGTGAGAGAGATACATGAATATTTGTATACATTTTCATTTCATGTGTGTGCAGCTGCAGCTGCATAGATAAACAAAAGCAAAGCATGTGGAGGCCATTAGTTGATAGCTGGTGTCTTCTTCAATTGTTGTCCACTTTTTACTGGGGTAAGGTTTTTTTTTTTTTTTTTTTTTTTTTTTTTGGTTTTTCGAGACAGGGTTTCTTTGTGGTTTTGGAGCCTGTCCTGGCACTAGCTTTGTAGACCAGGCTGGCCTCGAACTCACAGAGATCCGCCTGCCTCTGCCTCCCGAGTGCTGGGATTAAAGGAGTGCGCCACCACCGCCTGGCTAAATGTGTAGCCCAGGCTGGCCTCGAACTCGTGATCCTCCTGCCTCTGCCTCCTTCAGCAAATCCTACTGGCATGCGCCACCACAACTGGCGCAAGGTTTCTAAATAAACCCAAAGCCGGAAATCCAAACCTTGCTCATCATGTCCACAAGACAGCTTTACCCACTAAGTCATCCCTCCAGCCCTCCTCATCAAGTTTCTGATACCACTTGGTTACCTTAATATTAAATTCATGTCTGACACAATTTACACAAAGTAAACATGAAGTCATACAAATATAAGGCCCAGTTAATCAAAATGGCTGACACTTCAGAAGATAGCCACAGGTCTGGGCCTCTTGTATTTATTACTAACTGGCTGCAAGGCGATGGTTTGCACAAGTCACTCTTTAGGTTCAATGACTGATCTATAAGACACAGCGCTGAGAGAAGTGTCTATTCAGTTTCATGCTCTGTTTCATAATAAGGCAGAGAATAACAGACACGTCTGAGCATGGATGTAGAGAAACATGGGACAAAGGCTCTGACACAAGAACTTGGCACCCACGAAGTGGCATTGTATCATTCTCCCAAAACTTGGAGGTGTTACCAATTTGGAAATGGGCTCAACCACATAGCTTGATCTACAGTTCTAAGGACAGCCCTCATGTGTTTTTCTGCTGGGTTTCAAATAAAGTTTTAATGTAAAATAATCACACCTTACCATTTAACTTACGTCTAGTCTTTTGGGGATATAAGGGAAGAGTTGAGTGGTTTTCATTAAGATAACATGGGCCACAAAATCTAAGCTATTTCTGGCTGGCCTTCTACATGGAAATATGCTTTGCAGTTATATTGATGTTTTTTGTCAAGATCTCAAACTGGTAAGACTGTTTTTGACTCAGGAACTTATTTGAATCCTTCAATATCATTTCAGTGTTTGAACCTTTCTTTTCCACACTGGATTATAGGACTGTCTCCTTAACGGCCACGTCATAGTTACAAAGTCATTTTTCAGTGAATCCCACTCTGAAATCGCTCTTCTCCCATCTGATGACTCTCTCTTTCCTATTATCTTTCCCATCACTGTGTGTTTTGTGGTTCTTGCTGTCATTGATAGCCCTTGTTAGCTGCCATGAGAGTGCTGGGAATTTAACTCAGGTGTTCTGGAAGAGCAATCTGTGTCCTTAACTCTTAAGACATCTCCCCAACTCCTCATGACTTTATTTCTAGTGGCCCAATGAGTTTCATTAGGGTTGCTTACATGAGCATGAGTCAAGGGTTAATTACAGGAATACGGACAACTTGTCTGTGACTATGCCACTAAAGAATACATTTCTCCTTGGCGCTAGCACTAGCTACCTTTAGCAGTCAGCTGTCTGCTCTATGTTTGCTTTCTAGCCTCTTACTCTATTAGACAGCAAGCTTCTGATAAGCACAAAGAAATATTCTCCTTACCTTTTATTGACTGTGCTCATCAACACAGCCCTCACATCTGGGATGAGGCATACCAAAGGATGAAAATAAATTTATTTCATTAGAACAAAGGACACAAAGTTGTGTGCGCGTGAATGCAAATGAATCAGGCTCAAAGGACCAGGCTGCCTCCTAAGGCTCCTCTGAGTTGGGCCAGGAAAGCAGGAGACCAGCTGTGATCAAAGCAATTGCAAAGCACTCAGTCCTTCATCCTGGGGGGAAAGGGAGAGTTCAGGCCAGGCATGTTTAAGAGCAACACTGAACAAATAAAAGTTAACAGCCCGTGTGGGAGAGGAGTTTGCCTAGCTTAATGACTTGGCAGCAGAGTAGTGTGGGAATGTTTGAAGAGATAGAGACCTTATCTTTTGTCAACTCCTTGCTACCAGGGCTCAGAGCTGCTGTGAAGAATATTTCTAAATAGTAGCAAACACAGAGGCTTATTCAGCCACCAGGAGGCAGAGGGAAAAAGAATCAGCAGAAAGGGGAGAAACAGCTTATTCTCATCAGACAGTTGTGATGGGGGGAGAACCTACTCAAAAAGAAAAGAAGTTAGAGCTGAGGGATGGCTCAGTTGGTCAAATGATTCTCTTGCAAGCATGGGAACATGAGTTTGATCCCCAGCACACACATATAAACCCTGTGATCCCAGCAGAGACAGGAGGAGGGGTCACTGGGCTCTCTGTCTAGCTACTCTGGATGAAGAGTTTAGCTCTGAGAGAGAGAGAGACAGAGAAAGAGAAAAAACAATAGAGCAAGACTCAAGACATCAACCTTTTGACCCCACATATGTGTGCATGTTCACCTACACACATGTGCACACACATATGCATGCTGGAGAAATTTCATCCTCCTCTTCCTCCTCATTCTCCCCTTCTCTGAGAAGTAAGTCACTGAAAATATGGACCATGTGAACCTTTCCTGGGTTTGGAAACCTGGAAGTCAACCACTTGGTAAGTTGAGGATGAGGACTCCATTCTTCTGAGCTCATTGAGAAATAAGATGCTGCAATGCTAAGACATTGCAGAAAACAGCGGGCAAAGAAATGCCCTGATGGGTTTACATTCATTTTGTCCATAAAAGGAAAAGCCTCACAACGAGGAAAAAATGAAAACATTATTTTGCTAACAAGTGAATTTTAACTATCAATACTTTTGCTACCATGTATGGTCTCCTCAATAGGAAATGGATAGGGGCCTTTTGCTCTACTAGGCTGGCCTATTTAGAGAAAACACACTCTGAATAGTTTTCTATTAACTTGGAAAAGCCACAATTCTCTTGAGCCAAACCACACTTACTTATGTGAAAACAGAAATTTATTTTTCCAATTTTTCACACATGTTTTGGAGAATAAAAAGTTGAGCCCAGAGACTCGTAAGAATCTCTCATCTTGGGAAAAACAAGGCAGACCTAGTCTTGATAAAAGATATAGCACTGGAGGGTTCAGTTTAGGGAGCAGAGCATCAATCAGGATGAGACAAGAGAAATAAGGCTCTTATCCGTGTCTCAGAACTTACACACTCTAGGCTAGTTTTAAAACAAAGATTTCCTCATTTTCAGCCCACATTTATTACTAAGTTAAAGATAGGACAATTCGTTTTCTTTAGCTAAGTCAACAGCCCAGGTGATACAGCTAGCAAGCCTGGGAATCAATTGTGTTTGAAGCAGTTTTGATGCCTCTGCTTAGAGGTGAAGAGAACAAAGCCTACATTGCTCAGTGGCGCAGACATAGCCAGGGAAATTTCAAACCCAGACACTGTAAAACATGACTTTATGTCTGTGGGTCCATGTTGTTTCTAAATGTGCCACCCACATTCAGCCTGCTGCAAGCTGGGATTTGTGGAGATGCCTGTCAAATCATTCCCTGCCAGAAATGGGCATGGAAAAGACATCCATAAGGAAGGGATGCAGAGATGGCTCAGCATGTAAGGGACTTTGCTGCTTCTGCTCTGCAGAGGACCAGAATTTGATTCCCAACACCCACTTTAGGCTGTTCACAACTGCCTGCAACCCCAGCTTCAGGGAATCCAGCATCCTCCTCTGGCCAGATTGGGAATCTGCACTCACTTGAACCCCCCCCCCCCACACACACACAAATATATATATAAATAATTTTAAAATAAAAATATTTTTTTAAAAAGAGGGAGACCCCTAAAGATACATTCCCTTGGTGAGATAACAATTTGTTTCCTTTGAAAGCCTCCAGTGAGGACTGCCACACCAACTCCAGTGTCGTCTGTGTGACATGACATATGTCATTATGCTGGACGAGAGCTACGTGTCCCATGGGACTAGGCTTCCTGGAGGTCAATGGCAGACAGTCTAGTATTAGCCACAGCTGCGACATAGACAGGTTTCTCAATTAGCTGGCTATGCGGGATATGAGCTTTGCACAATCTCTTTTATAATAATGATATTCTATATATATATACACAAGACAAGGATCATTTTCTTCAGAAACAGCTCTGGGATAAGAAACCACAGTATGGGAATGTATAAGACTACAGCAGAACCTTTGTCATACACACAGTGTATGATGAGCAAGGGAATAGATGGGTTAATGTTGATGGACAAAGACTGTTATATTATTCTTTCAACTTTATGGATAGGCTTGCTAGATCCCAACCCTCATGATGTCTGCTGCATAAGAAGGTACTAAAAAGTATAGTTCAACAGGTGCAGAGAACGGATTAGGTATATTTGGTCACTAGATGAAATAAAGGGTTAGGAAGAGGAAGGGCCATGATAGCAATAATGAGACAGAAACTTTCTATTCATAAGGTGAAACCACTTGTCTGAGGTTTACAGTCCCAAGGACAAGATTTCCTCTTCTAAGGATGCTTTATGTCTAACACCTGTTCCTGATAATATACTTTTCTTAAATATTGCTGATATGACTAAAAGAAGCTTTCATACTGTGCCAACTAATGATACATGACCTTCTGATTTGTTCTTTGTTTGAATACCATATAATGAAAACATGAATTCAGTAAAATTGCAGCAGATTCCAACCACTCTCTTGTGTGTTGTGTCTGTCTGTCATTTGCCAAACTTGTGCCTTCCTGTTACCAAGACCCTGCTTCTCCCACGGTCTGAGTGGCTCCCCTGCGCCGGTCCGTGGCAGAGGACCCCTTCTTTCTTTCACATTTTGCTTCACTTAGCCAAACCAATATAGGACTATTTCAATAATTCAAATGAAACTCTCATCATCACAATTTACAAATCAAGTTGACTTTTAATAATTAATAATTAAAATGACTACTTAAATATCATCATTCTTCTCACACTGCAATCTTCCGTGTTGTATTTGTTTAATAGGTAATATAAACAAAGTTTTCTATAAAAATTCTATGTCTAAAAGCATTCTTTTAAAGATACATGTATGAGTTTGTTCACCAGCCTTCAGGTATGCATGTAACTGTGTGCATTTAGACAAGCATGGGCACACACACACACACACACACACACAGAGAGAGAGAGAATGAAGAAGAGAGAGGTAATATTATGCAGATAGAAACTTTCCTAAATGGTTAAGAGATTTTTGTTTAATTATTTATTATTTAATTAAAAATATGTTTTTAATTTAAATAGGATTACAAAACTTTTCTTCCCTTTTCTCCCTCTAATTCCTCCAAGATACCACCCTCCAACTCCCCCTGCACTCCTTACTCTCAAGTTCTTAGCCTCTTTTTCTTTTACTATAATTGTTACATGTGTGTGTCTCTTTGGGTGTGCCTGTGTTTGTATCTCTTTCTGTGTGTTCCTCTGTGTGCATCTGCACATCTTGATCAAGAAGCTTTAGAGTTCTCATTTGAAATTTCTCTAAGAACATTTTTGCTTAAAAATGAGGGGTAAATTGTATAAAGACCAAGGAAATTGAACAATATTTACACCCAGCACTGGAAAATGAGATGGTGTATGAGTTTTGGGCATACATGTCAGAAGGACATCATCTGAAGCTAAAACTAAAAAAAAAAAGACAATATTATTTCATATGTGGAAAATGAGTTACTGTGTGAGTGTCAGGCATATATGTCAGAAGGGGGTCCATGACATCATCTGAAGCTAAAACTAAAAAGAGAATGAACTATATTATTTTATGTGAGATTTAGGGAGCAGATAGAGATTCCTCATAGACAAAGGGAGACATAGGATAAACTCCCCAAACTGCTATAAAACAAAACGCTTTCAAAATATCCCAATTTATCATCATTTTTATTCAACCATTACTGCGATAATAACAAAGTCAGCAACAGCAAAACACCATAAACATGTTTACGGTGCAGTGTTTTCTCTCAGATGTCAGTAGAGATACGGCTACAACAGAAGAGAGCTACATATTAACAGTGCAGTGCTATTTAAATGCTCTATTGCTAAGAAAAAAATCAGAACTGGGTTAATTATTAATTATTTTAAATTAATGAATTCACAGTCAAATTTATTTCAATATTTTTTATTTATGTGTGTATGTGTGTACATGTGGGTGTGCATAGTACCGGAAGAGGTTTCCTGGAGTTGAAGTTGCATGTGGTTGTAAACTGCACAAGGTTTTGGGAACCAAAGTTGGGTCCTCTCCAAGAGCAGCAAGTGCTTTAACCGCTGAACCTTGAATCTTGGCCGTTACCAGCTGGTTTTAAAACCATGACTGATATGACTTGAGCAATTGTGTTTTCAGTGTGGAATAGTTAATGTTATCAAGATTTTAGAGAGTTTTCCAGGTATAAGAATATATATTTAACTTGATAATGTCTTAAAATAAGTAGCAAGCTTCCAATTGCTGCTTTTATCTGTTAAACTCTAGATGTAACCATCTAGATGACAACCATCTGTCTTGGATTTTTTCTGAGACAGTTCTAATTGCATCTATTCTATGCCATTGGCCTTCCAAACCATCACATTGTCCCAGATATGTCAATATCATGGTGTCAAAACTATTCTTATTAGATACTTCACACTTGAAAGCAAAACATGAAAGTCCTTTTGTCAAACTGCATTTGATTCTTTTATTTGGAAAATATGATCTTTGTACCAGCCTTATGAAAAAATCTGAATTGGTGGGTTTGCTTTTATTATTATTTTATTTTTAAGTGTGTGTGTGTGTGTGTGTGTGTGTGTGTGTGTGTGTGTGTGTAGGAATGTGCATACGAGTGCAGGAGTCCATGGAGGTCAGTAAAGGTCATCGAATCCCTTGTGTAGGTGCTGGAAACCAAACTCAGTTCTTCTTCAAGAATAACAAGCATTCCCAAGATCTGAGCCAACTCTCTAGCCCTTAGGGATCTGATTTTGCAAATACTTTTCACCTTTGTTCTATCACTAGTATTGGATTTCAGGATTAAAAAGATTAGGATATGTGGTACATTGATCATATAGAGGTGATGAAATGAAAATGTTGGGAATTGCTACCTGCAAAATGGGATCAGTAACATTGTAAGTCATTATGAATTGTAATTTATTAGGAATAATATGCAGAGTTACTGCTCTGAGTGATGTATCACTATAGTGAGGCCACTGTGTTTTGGAAGATTGCATCTAACACTGAAGTCCTTCAGTCTTGCATCATTCAGCAAAACACTTAATAATGACTGAAGGGCTATCTTCTCTGTGGCAGATGTAAGGAATAAAAATATATGATGAGAAACCCTGTCTCGAAAAAAACAAAAACAAAAACAAAAACAAAACAAAAAATATGTGATGCTGCATCTTTGAGATAAAAGTGCCTTAAGTCTAGTTAAGCATACAGGCTCCTGCACTAATACCCTGTGCCGGATTGTTGGGATCCCCTAGCTATCCCCATCCAAACCAGAAGCTGAGCTCAGAGTTAAACAGCTTGCAAACATGACAAATTCATGCATCTTAAAGGTTCCTAACCAAACCGGATTTGGGAGGAGCAATAAACTAACAAGAAAGTCTTTGTTGAAAAATGTAGGCAAAAGCGTACACAGGAAGGAAGGGAAAAAATGAATACTTAGGCAATTTGGAGAGATTGTATTCAACCAATCAGGGGAGGGACTTGCATGCCAGGGAGTAAAATGGTTGCTGTAAATGTTTTGCATTTGCCTGGTCACCAGGCACCTGATGCGGTAAGACTGTCATTAAAAAATTTTTCTCTGCTGCACTTCATGTCTCCTAGTTCATGACTTGGGTTTTAAGAAGTACCACTTTCCACACACTGGCAATGTGTGATGTACTGAAGTGTTAACTTTTCCTAAGGGACAAACTTCTAACCACTGCAGTAAACACCAAGAATAATCCAAAATTTGATCTCACCAACCCAATTTGGTGAGACCAATGAGTTTATTCTTACAGAGCATGGGGACATGAAAACTGCAAAGTCCCACCCATCACACACTCCATGTTCCTGGAAGTTGTATCAGTGGGTCCGACTTTAAATTTAACTTCCACTTTTCATATAGCCTCTCGTTTCCTATGATCATTTGCAACTTACAAAGGGACCGTTTCAGGTGTGGATCTGGACTCACTTCTCCACCCTCTATGGAGTAACAGCCTCTCGTTACCATTATTAAAGACCTGGCTGCCACTGTATTGTTATGCTTTGGCTGTCAAGGCTACCAGAGGTATTGCATTCAGAAGACAAAGTACCATCAAAAACTAAATATTTAGTGAGGACAAAGCTTGTGCTATTTATTTTAAAACTTAGAACTTCAAAAACTTAAAACTTTGACTTCAGATAAGACTGAAGTCAAAACCTGAAAGCCAAGGTGATTCAAGCAGAGGGAGAAGAGGAAAACCAGATGTTGGTGTGGGGAGAACCTGAGCAAAGATTCTCATGGATTCTGCTAGAACTGGAAACAGCAGCAGGTCACAGCACAGAGACTTCGAGGGAGGGACCTGGGAAGGAGGATCGGGTCACTCAGGCCATTGGGTTTGTAGAACAGCTTGGGTTTCATCTTAAGAGACTCAAAAAGAAATGGTATTTATCAGAGCTGTGAAACAGTGTGGATTTTCATGTGTTCTCATTGAGGATTAGCCACACTGATCACAGTATACAAAATATTACAGGCTTGAGAGTGTAGATGGAGAGTGTTGATTTACTATTAGTAGTTTGAAGACCCTTTAATGTTCTCATTTTCATATATCTAAATATCATTATAAAACTTATGTATAATTGAACACAAAACCCTGTACTGTATTAGAATATATGCATGTGTTAATTAACAGTATTTTCAGTAAATGTAATGATTCTTGTTAATGATGAAGGTTTTTCTCACATATTATATATAATGTGTATACAATTTTAGGTATTATATATTATTTGTTTCACTGATATTTGCAAATATGGTTCATATACTATATAATATTAACAATGTATATGTGATATAAGACATTAATAACATATATACACACTGTTACATTTTGAATTATGGTTCAGGAGGAGACTGATACAGGTTTCTGTGGAGTAAAGAGTTTATTAGTAATATGGATAGACAGACATAGGGGCTCCAAGTAGGGTTCAGGCTTCTGTACTGGAAACAAGCAGAGTTACTGGAGCTCTGAAGAGAAGAATCAGTGCCTCTGTGACTGAAATGGGGATCTTTTTTAGCTTTCTGAGGTTAGAGAAGGGTCCATAGAACAAGCTTGCAAGCAGGTTCTCTTTTATGAGGTAGGGAAGAGGGTAAAGAGAAGGACCTGTGACCACCAATATCCCCTTTGATGTAAACTCACTTCCTAAGTGAATAATCCTGGTATCAGAAACTCTGTTAGATGCAGACTCAAAGACAATGTCTCAATAAGGTGTAGCCATGGGTACCTGTGAGGAGAAACTGGGTTCTAATATTGCATTCTTACATATAAATGCATGCATGTGGATGTATGTATATACATGTTTGTATAACATACATTTACATGTCTATGCGTTTATAACTGTGGTTAGTAATTTTTAAAATTTTGCTGACAACAGTGTTGAAATAAAAAATGTTGAGAGGAGAATCAGGAAGATCAGAATAGCAGTCTGTCTGTCTGTCCTTAGTGCCCAGTCTCTCCTGCCTTGAACAGATAGGGATATTCCCTTAACTCCCGTGCAGTCTGGTGAGTATGTGTGGGCCATCAAGGGACTATGTGTCCCAAGGAGGGAAGCCCTTGTGCACCTGAGGAAGAGAACTGGATGTGGATTTTCTATG
Source organism: Microtus ochrogaster (assembly GCF_000317375.1). Taxonomy (NCBI): domain Eukaryota; kingdom Metazoa; phylum Chordata; class Mammalia; order Rodentia; family Cricetidae; genus Microtus; species Microtus ochrogaster. The sequence goes on along the minus strand of NC_022013.1, from coordinate 6,007,713 downwards.
TTCTCATCAGCCCAGCAGGCCAATGATTGCCTGCTCTGGGGGCATCTCTGCCAGAAGTTGAAAGCTCTCACATCTGGGTCCTTCTCATCTGTGAAGAGAAAAGCTGCCTCCCCACACACTCAATTTGTCACCCGCTTACCCATACAGAATGAGCAAGACGTAAATGTGCTACATTCATTGTCCTGAGTTGTCAGCCTGATTTTGTCTTCTCAAATGAGCCTAAGTTCCCCGGAGGAAAAATGGATACATCACTCAACACTGTGACAGGAGAAAACAATCGGGTCTAAAACTGCCTGTCACCTTGCCTAGCTCACAGTAGAGGCTAAGTAAACACTAGCTAGAAGCTATTACCACTGGCCTTTTTAGTTGAACCTCAGTATTCTCTAGACAGGGGTGGACCACCACACCCACTTAGGTCTGTGTCTCTTCCTCTGGTGCCTGAAAGGTTTGTACCACAGCGGAAAAATGCTGACAACTTGTGACCACAGGGGTAGACAAAGAGAGCAGACAGCCTTGGTGGCTGGAAAATATGTGTAACATTCTCCTCTCCTCTCCTAGCCATTGTCTTCATCAAGCAGAGAGAACAAATACCTTGGATACCTGGTCCATAGATAATGATCCAAAAGACCAAAGATGTGCTATACTCCCACAGGAGTCCCTTGACAAGAGAAAAAAGGGGAAATAAGGAAATGTTTTTAGAAGAACACTCAGAAAGTCCCTAATTTCCCTCTAGAGATTTAGAGCCCTATTGGGTAAAGGAAGGGGAAAGGCAAATATTGGGCTTAGAAAGATGTCTTAGTGGTTAGGAACACTCACTGATTTATCCAAGGACTGAAACTGAGACCCCCCAATACCCACAGAGTCACAAATGCCTATAACTGTCATCTCTGACCCAACATCTGCTTCTGTAATCCATGGGCACATGTACACATATGTATGTGCACCCCACATACACGTATGCACACAATAAGATAAAAAGACATGAACATTTCTAAAAGTGAAAATATTATTTATGCTAAGTCAGACAGTCACAAGTCTCAGTAAATGAATATTGAAGACTTTGTTAGTTTTCATTCTCTCTGTCTGTGAACTGCTATCAACACTGGAGATTTCTAGAGTCCTTGTTCCAGACTTCCGAATAAGAGGGAGCCTTGGGCTGTCTCCACATGCTGGCATTTCTTGGTACAGGCACTGCATTTCATCTGTTTACATGACAGTACTTCTCAAGAAAAACCTGAGCTGTGGCTACAAAAGTGCCACTAACAAGCTCTGTGATCCCGGATAGAGCACCCTCCGTCCTCCATAGCAGAGCATCGTCATGTGTGAAACGCTGATAATAATACTCACCCCGTCTACCTCCTGGGGATGTCATGATGATCAAATGAGATGGAATAGAAGCAGAAGTGCTTTGAAGAGCAGCCTCACCCCACAGACGCATGGGGGGGGGGGTGCTTGATGTATTGTTGTTATTATGGCTGTTGTGGTTCTCCTGCTTCAGGATGATTTGTCTCTGAGGATTTTCCTCATGCACCACAGGGGATGAAAAGAAGGGGGCCTCTCCTCTCCATGTGATGTATGTACAACTCTGAAGGGAGTTTGCAGACTCAAAAATGTAAACAACCTATTTCTACAGGGTTGATTTTCCTTACATAGAAATAAACAATTGCTTCCCCCTTTCTTTCCAAATACGCATAAATTCCTGTCCCCCTGAGAGATTCAGGTGCTTTATCTCTATAATCAGCTTGCCATCCAGGTGTTTGCTAGTCTCTGAATAAACTCACTAAAGTAAAGACCTGTTCCTTAGACCTCCTAGGAATCTAGCCATCTATTTTTAAATAAGTGACATTCCCAGGGGACACTAGATGACATTTTTAAGAAGTCAAGAACTGGGAGCCAGGACGTGTAACCATCTATACATCTGAGAAACATTATGGAGTTATCAGAAAGAAGGAAAGTGTCCCCCAGAAAAGCCTCTTTGTCTGAAGGTTAATCCATATGGAGAAAATGCCCTTGCCCAAAGTGACTTTCTCTTTGGGGTTGCGAGACTTTTCTATCATATAGAGTCCTGTCTAGTATTGCAAATAAGAGTGTTTGATATTTGTAATGTACGGGCTTACTGTGAACTTGCCCAGAAAATTTGAAATAGAAGACACAAGAAAACAGAAAACACAGAAGGCAAGAGGCAAGAAAGGTCAAGAGAAATGCCATATTTTATTTATAGCTATCCAAGTAAATAATTATAAAAACTACATAATGGAGATCCAGAAAGCTAGAAAATTGATTATGAAAATGTCAGTATTATATCAATGTAAATTCAATGAATGGATTTTTAAGTCTACATGACCAGATCATTTTTAAAGTAGATTAAAAATGAAAGGATTTATCTGTTCCTGTTTCAATACTATCATAGTAGGAGTGTGGATTGAATATAAAATGGTCTCCATACGGTCACATCTAACACTGGATCTCGAGATCGTAGCACTGCTTCAGAAAACTGTGGAGCCTGTAGGTAGAGCCTGGCTGGAGGAAGTGAGTCACTGAGAGCCAGTCTTGAGATATAGTGCAATCAGTCAGCTTCCTGCTTCTGCTACCATGCTTGGGCCACCGTGATGGGCTTCCCCTTTAAGATGTTTTTGTCTAGATACTTTATTGCCACATCAAAAAAGAAAATAATATGGTAGAAAACTGTTAAAACTAACTGTGAGACAGTGTGTAGAACATGAAAGACTAAAAACAAAACAGGTCTAACGGGGAATAGAATCCCCAGATATTCGTGGCAATACAAGTTTAGAAAGTGAAGATTCTCGTAGGAATGGAGAAAGGACTCTGACCCCAGCCTTGGCAGAGGAATAATTCCAAGTTTGTTTATAAGGATGTCACCAGCAGAGGAAAGTGGGAAGCATGGTGTTCCAGGCGCAAGAGGCAACATATAAGAGTACCTGTTTGGCATTGTCCATGAACATATGCAAGCAGGCATGGTTTTGTTAAAGTGCTACAGGCCAGCATGGCCATGTTGAAAAGCAAGGTTAAATAGTTTGATGCCATGGGGCTATCCTATCTGAAATTTCCCAATTACAACATTATGCTTAGATTTTAGGAAAGCAGGATGTGTGAGCTCTAAAAAGAGAAAGTAACATTGTCAGATACTTCAGGGAATTAAACACAGTCTATAAGCAGAAAAGTTGTGTGTGGTGTGCAGAAAAAAATTGAGGAGGGGAGAAGCATTCTGAATCACTGGGACATGGGTGGTGAGAAACCTCTCCTTAAGGGCAACTCCCTGGCTGGGATTTTCTACTCAGATTGGAAGATTGGTTTGGGGAGCAACAGGACTGACTCATCTTTACAAAGCATTTCAGTTTTTCTTAATTCAAATTGTAGTGCAAGACCAGAGGAAGACCACTGAGATAGAAGGAAAATTAACAGAAATGTTGCTTCCTTTCTCCATTTTAGCTAATTTCCCCACTACTAGCTTCAGTGCTACAAATCTTGATTGTTTTACATTTAATCAGAAGTGACATCAAAATTGTTACCATAAAATGTATAGAACAGAGAAAATTAATATTTGTTGAATGGAAAATAGCTTAAGCTTGTAATTATACCTTCCAAACTACAAGACAAGAGATGAGGACCTGGAAAATGGCTAAGTAAGAATACTTTCTGTACAAGCATGAGGAACTGAGTTCAAATCCCAAGTACCCATGTAAAAATCCCAATGTTGTTGAGCGGTTGAGCATGTACCTGTAAGTACAGTGCTGTGGAAGATGGGGCAGAGATGGGAGGATCATTTGGGCTTTCTAGTTACCTATCTTCAGAGTCAGAGACCCTGTCTCAAGGAAAGACAAGGTTAAGAATGTCAGAACCGGACATATCTTCCTCTGGCCCCTCCACACACATGCCCACAGGTTCCTACACCCACCACACCGACAGCTACTCCTACCCCTCTCTGTGTGTGAGTGCATCTGGCTGGCTGTCTTAAACACTCACACAGATTTTAAAGAGATGGCAGAAGGAAGACAAGTGCTTAATGTTGTCCTCATGAAACCAAGTAAACACATTTTCTTTGTAAAAACCCATGAAAATAAGGAAAAGATAAAGGAGACAATAGCTACAGGCCTGGGGAAGTTAGCAGGCAGATGGAACAGAAGAGTTTCCTTAGAGATAAGGAAGCCTAATCCCAATCAGCCACAAGGGAAATTGAGAGTCAACACGATTATACCACAGACTGGACAAGGGTCTCCAAATTTGGGTACCAAATAATAGCTTGGATCAAGAGTATTCCTCAGAAGCTCATGTTTTAATCATATGGAAGTGGTAGAATCTTTAGGAATTGGGGCTTGGTGAGAGTCTTAGGCCACTGGGGGTGTGCCCTTGTAGGGACTGTGGGACACCAATACGTACATCTCGGTCAGTCCCTAGTAATCAAGTTAGCAGACATTTGTTTTGCTCTCTTCTTCCCGGCACTGTATACTGCATCCTCACTGGTTACTATGCAAGTGAACAAAGCCAACCAACCATGACTGACACCTCTAAAAATGGGGACCATGCGAGGTCTTTTTTTTTCTTTTTAAATTGAATTATCTCAGACATTTATAGTAGAATAACACTGACAAATAAGGGCTGGAGAGGTGACTCCACATTCAAAAGCACATGCTGCTCCTGTGAAGGACCTGAGTTTGGGTCCCAGCACCTGTAACAAGTGACTCACGGTGACTTAACTCCTCTCTAGGGTGCCCAACACACTTCCAGCCTCCTCAGACACCTCTTATCATGAGCACACTTTTACAGTCAGACACATAATTAAAAATAAAATACTTATTCTTTAAGAAGTGAAGAAGGTTGTCTAACAGTGAGCATCTCATAACTTTTGAGAATCGAAAGGGAAAGGGGACAAAGAGAGGAAGGGCTTAGATGATGTGTTTGGGGTTCAGAAGGCCCAGTATAGACATTGTTCTCAGACTCTGACCCTGTCTACTGATGCCTCAGTTCCTGAGGCTTTAGTCCCTAAAAACAGAATAAAGTGGAGGAGACAGTTTCCAGACAGTTTTCCAGTTTTACACCTGGTAAAGTTGAAGGTGTGAATAGCTTGCAGAAAAGAAAAGAAGTAAATGACTGTGCTCAAAGAGTCATGACTGTTGAAACTCAAAGAGAGCCCAGCAGTCAACAGTGCATTGCAGGGTAAGAGTGAGGAAATGCTCCTGGAGCCATTTGATCTGTAAAGAGCACACTGAAGGCACTAGGGCCTTCCCTCTCAGAAACCACAAAGCTGAATTCAACAGACATTCAAATACCTATTTTCTGTCTCAAAATTCTCTTTGTAATTGAGGATGGCCTTGAACTCCTGATCCTCGTGCCTTTACATCTTGAGTGCTGGGATTGTAGGTGTGTACTGCCATGCTAGTTTTATGTAGTGCTGGGACCAGTCTCAGGGTTTCATAAATAATCTGTCAGCTGAGCTATAGCCCCATCTTTTTGAATCCCCTTCTGAACTTGCTGTTCTTTTGTTCACTTTTCCGTGTGTGTATGTGGTATGCACATAGGTGTGCAGGCATGTTTTCGTATATTTGTGGGTGCCTATGTGTGAGGACTCATGTGCACATGGGCATACATGCATGTCAGGGCCTCAAACTGACGTCAGGATGACCCTCAACTAGTCTTCCACCTTATTTACTGAGGCAAGTTTTCTCAGGCAAACCCAGAGCTTCCTCTTAGGGCTGCTCCAGTACCCAGCTTGCTCCCTATTGCTGCCTTCTTAGACTAGATTTACAGAGGGACTGGAACAGGTACCCAGTATTTGTGTGGATGAGGAGGGTCTGAACTCTGCCCTCCATTTGCATGACAATCACTTTAACTGCTGAGCCATCTCCCCTGAATGCCCAATTTTCTCATAACCCTCCAAGATAGAGAGAGAGCCAAATGAAGACGGAACAAAACAACAATTTGAAGAAAATAGAGGCCACACCGAAAGAAAAAAGAAAGAAGGAATACAAAGGACACAGTTTCCCATATCCACATGGGAAGGACGCAGTGTAGGCAGGGAACAGGAAGGCAATGCAGAAGAAAATGTGAATGCAGTTATCAAAACCTCCTGCAAATTCAAATAGTTAAGAGAGCAAATGCAAATAACACTTGAAAAATTGTAAGATAAAAGTGAGATAATACACCTTGAAAAAGAGTGAGTTAAAAAATAGAAGCGGTGGGGGAGGGGGAACAGTAATAAAAGATAAAAATAGGAAGTAAAGGAAAATCAAAGTGGATCACAGCATCCTTCTGGGAAAGAGTGAAGGAAGCAATCTCATAAGAAATCACAGATGGCCCAAGAGGGAAACTGATCACCATAATAATCCAGGGAACTTTCTAGAAATGGATGGCACATGGTTTTAAAATTACGGACTCACTGATTGCCTAGAACTATGTGTCATGAAAGTCGACAAAATTCCGAAGTGGGTAGAAGAGGTTAAGTGTGGCTTAGAACTAACTGGCCAGCAGCAGCCATTGAAGCAGACAGTAGGAAAATGCTATGGTTGTGAGGGAAGATTGCTGCCATGGAAAAGTCTGTTCCTAAGCAAATCAGCAATTAAAAGCATGCTATCAATGAAAATATTTTCATGCTTTTCAAGATTCAAAAGTTCCCTCCTCTGTTATCCATTCCAAAGAAGTGATTAGACTCTGTACTTATGAAGCTTCATATGTCAACTTGAAAGAATCTAAAACTCACCAGGACTAAAGACTTCTGAATGTATCTATGAGGGATTTCTAGATTAGATTCAGTGAGGACAAAAGATGCCCCTGAATGTGGGTGATTATAGATGCAATGTCACCCACCAGCTGTCTCATCCTCTGGTGGCAGGACTTCCCGACTTCCCACCCTCAAACTATGAGTCAAAATAACCTGTCCCTCTCAAGTTGCTTTAGGCATGTACGTTCTCACCACAGTGAGAAAAGTAGCTAATATAGCTTCCACAATGCAAACCAAACAAAATATATTGCTAAAGATATAAGATGACACACTTCTAAAGAAAAGAGAACAGGACATTGGAAGTGTGTCATCCTATATGGGAGAAAAGCCTTGCTGATCTGTGATAACTTACATAGGGCTTTCCTGCAGGAGAAGTGTGCACCGGGTTTGGAAGGTGACTAGCAGGTTGGGATCAGGACATTCTAGTAGTCAGACGAGCCGAGAGCCCAGTGCTACCCGTAAATCTCATACTGGGATGAAGCACTGAAAAGCCTGTATCTAGTGAGAATCTGGTCCTCCTTTGTCTTGAGCTCATATTCGTCACTTTGTCCTGCTCCAGAATCATCTGGAGACATCCTATACTCTACACACAACCACCCCTGATACTATCCTGAGAGCTGTTATGGGATGTCATGTTCAAGAGCTAAACATGCCCCAAATCATGTTTCTTCTTGATGTCCAGCCATTTATCCACACCTTCATCCTGCTATGTGTCCTGAATAGAGTCCTTAGGAGACCCCTTCATGTGAGCACAGAGGAAAGGGGAGCCCCAGGTTACTTCTTCTGTCTCCTCTTCTCTTGAGTCCTTTTACCTAAGAGTGATGCTATTATCCCTTCCTTACACTGTTAGTAAACTTAAAGCTAAGCCTTGTGCTACTTAAAGGCATCTACAGTAATGATAACCTCAGAAACAAAACAGAAGTCACTGATAGTAATCTCAAGACAGTGAGGGTCTCCTGAGGCATACTGAGAGAAGACACTCTCAAAAGTAGGCACAGGAGGCTTCTGAAGACAGACTATGTTCTCACTGTTCATTGATTTTTGACCCCTTTACTTTATCTTTTTTTGAGACGTGTGGTCCAGGTGGACTCTAAGGTCACTATGTAGCCAACGATGACCTTGAACTTCTGATCCTCCTGTCTCCCTCTCCCAAGGTCTGAGAACCACAGTCTCATATGGCAATAAGCCAAGCTTCGGGAATATAAGACGTTACTGCATTATTTATAAGGTGTGTATATATTTTATATACTCTTCTAGCTATGCAACTGTAAGTATCCTCAAGAGAGACAGAATCAATAGAACACAGAGACAGATATATAAGGGAAGATGTATTATGGAATGGGCTTATACAGCTATAAAGTGAAGCATTCACACAGTTGGCTATTAGCTTCTGGTAAACAAGAGGAGCCAGCAGTATAATTCAGCTCTGGTTCAAAGACTTAAAAATTGAGGAACTAATGCTTTGGTGAGAGTCTGGAAGCAGATCAACCAGGTAAACCAAACTAGGAGCAGGGAAAAATGGATGTTTCAGACCAACCAATCTTTTCCTCCTTTGCCATTTTGCTCTATGTGGGCCTTTAGGGGCAGAGGACTTGATTGTGACAAGTTTACTTGGTTGACCAGCCAAATTGCTAATGCCCTCTAGAAACACCCTCACAGTATGGCCAGCGATAGTGTTTGCTAGCTTTTTGAACCCTGCTTTATTCAATGAAGCTACAGTATGAAATTAATCATTACAATAGTATCATAATTGGAAAACACCATAGATTGTCTGTACCTCTTTGAACTTATATTTTAAATTTACACCATGTGTATATGTGTGTGTGTGTGTGTGTGTGTGTGTGTGTGTGTTTGTGTGTGTACACATGAAAATGTGTGTTTGTATGAACTTCCAGGCCAGCAGTGGCCTGGTCAACATATGCACAGATGTGGCGATCTATGTGTATTTTGTCTGTTCATTACAGTCCAGATGCTTTCCCCAAACTCTGGGAAAAGATCTAGGAGAGCCAGACCTACTTGCTGTTGCACTATGGTCAACAGAATTGCAGAGAAGGCCCAACTTTCACAACTATCACTTCAAGAAATAACATATTGGAGTCTTACAAAATGCAAAAGTAATTCTTGCTAGTTCGACACCCCCAAAATTGAAATCACATCAACCCCCCAAAGGAAAGAAAAGGTGATATAGTTGAAACCAGAAAAAGAAAATAGCTTTTTTTCCACTGTGGGGAGAGTTAGGTTCAGGCTGTTTAGACTGTGCAGTGCTCTTACATGTTGAAATATTGTTAGTTGTATATCCCACTCATGTGCAGGTTTTGTATTATCAGATAAATAATCAATTTAACTTTAGCAAAAAAGAAAAAGAAAACCCAATACTTTTTACATCAAAAGTTAAAATGCTTTAACAAAAATTCTTGTTGTTTTGATTCCCTAAACAACACAGACTGTGTAAAGCGTAGTATCTTTTCCCATGGACAGAAGGCAGACATTCTCCAGGTGCTTCTGTTGCCCTCATTAGACAAAAGCAATGAGCTCAGGGCAAAGGGCCACTTAGAAGAAGCCCTGTAGGGAGTCTATGCAGGTGAGCTATTGGCTCCTGAGCTGGGTTTTATGGTGTATGCCCCTGAAGAATGAAATCTGAGATCTAGCGCTGACCTTGAGCAGATAAATGGTTAGGAACGAGCCCCTTTTCTTGGACCTCAGGCTGTGTATTCCCAACTCAAGTCAGTTTACTTCATAGTGCATCATGAGCCAATAATCATTTAAGGTTTGAAGTTTATTCTTGCTGCTTCATTCAAATGTTCAGTTTTATTTTTTTGGTTTAATTCTTTTTTGCTTTAGTGAGATGTTTTAAAAATGATTTATTCTATGTTCTGTGTGTACGTGGGGGAAGAGAATGTGCACAGGACTGTGGGCTGCCGTGGAGATCATAAGAAGACATTGCATACCCTGGAGCTGGGGTTAGAGGCAGCTGTAAACTGCTCAAAGAGCTTCAGAGAAATCCGAGTCCTCTAGAAGATCACTAAGCTCTCTCATCTATCAAGCAATCTCTCAAGCCCTCAGTGACACATTCTTCGCTGTCCTTCTCATGAATAGTTATAAAAGAGCAGTCACCTACCATAATTCTACAAAATGAAAGCAATATATGGAACATCCCAGGGCTGGAAGTGTCACACAGTCAGGAAAGTGATCGCCTAGCACAGGTGAAGCTTTGGGTTTAAGCCCATCATATAACTACCAAATGTAACCCTAACTCTGACTCTAACCCAACACCCAGAAGATGGAGGCAAGATGGTCACATTTAAGTCATCCACTGCAACAAAGAAAATTCCAGACTGCCTTGGAATAGAAGAGACTTTTTAAAAGTATTTTAGAAGATGATGTAGAGCACCTAACTCAAGTACACACTAAACAGATGACAACATACATAAAGAACATATTAATTCAAAAGCCAAACTTACACAGCACCAAAGTGGAAAAGTGTGAATCAGAGCCTGTGCTAAGGCTTTAAGTGAAGGACAGGAGAGATGGCTTTACAGCCCAGGGCACATAATGTCCTTGGAGAGGACCCAGGTCCCACTTGCAGCACCCAGGCAAGACAGTTCACAGCTGCCTGCCACTCCAGAGTCAACAGATTCTGTGTCATCTTCCATATCCACAATCAGGCACACACACGCACACACAGTAACATAGACCTTAAAAAAGAAAATAGGGGGGCAGAGGAAGTCCTGAAGAGAGGAAAAACTTAAGACTTTAAAGCTAGAGGTCCGTGGCAGACTGAATACATTCATGGACAGCATGGTCGAAGCCCAGTAATTGTGACAAGAGATAAGAATGGAGAATCAAAGAAAGACTTGATCACATAAGTTTGGCAACACTTCAGATGTATCTATCTTAAATCTTGGAAGACGTTCATCAGGAAAGTGGCAGTCAAATCCTTACTTAAAAATATCACGCTGGGACTGGAGACATGGCTCAGTGGTTAAGAGTGCTTGCTGCTTTTCCTGAGAATCCAAGTCCTGTTCCTAGCACCCACGTCTCTGAAGTGCTAAGTAGGCTTATTCTTCTCCTTGAGCTAGAGATATGGCTAGAATCCACAGGAGTACTCACCCCATAAAATGTTTGAGTTTTCCTAAGGTACTGTGCTTGAGGTCGGAGTCATGACTGTCAAGTTAACTCCTGGGCATTAACACAGATCATCTTCCATTGCTTAATTACCCATCCCTTAACAGATGCTCCCTCTAGGTCCTAACTCCTCTGTGGTACCCTGTGCTTGCAATATGGCTGTGGGCTCACCAGTACTTTGTAGTCTTCATCCTGTCAGAATGGTATGGATTGATTGCTCCACAATGAAATTCTTAATATAATCTTACTTTGCTTTGAAAGTCCATTGACCGTTTCTCTTACTGGTTGTTAGTTTATAACAATTGGCCTCTGTGATAGATAATGTCAATTGTCAGTTGACTGTAGTTGGAAACAATTAATAAATACACCTAGAGTGACAGCATTTCTAGAAAGAACTATCTGAACTAACTAAAGGGAGAAGACTAAACATTGGAGTGGGCAGCACCTTCTAACCATGGCCAGGTTATAAAGACATCAAGGAGAGGACTACTGAGAACTCAAGAACAACGGCACTGGGTTTTGATCCTACTGCACGTGCTGGCTTTGGGGGAGCCTAGGCAGTTTGGATGCTCAACTTACTAGACCTGGAAGGAGGTGGGCGGTCCTTGGACTTTCCACAGGTCATCCTCTTCAAGCTGATGAGGGAGAGGGACTTGATCGGGGGAGGGGGAGGGAAAGGGGAGGCGGTGGTGGGGAGGAGGCAGAAATCCTTAATAAATAAATAAATTAAAAAGAAAAATAAAAGAGAGATCAAGGAGAAAGCAGTGTTGCTTCCTTGTCTGCCTTCATTTTGGACTGATAAGCACGTCTCTCTATCCTTCTGTTGCTCCCGCTGCTCCTGCCATCCTCTGTTACCATAAGACTACAGCTTCTTTTTTCTCCTAATGTTGACTGGCCACCAGAAAGGTCAGATTTTCTGAGAATCCTTTCAGTACCATGTTGGGAATGTCGAGGCATCCAGTCCCTTGAAATGAAATCAGTATGTGCTGTATTTGCTATAACTGCCTGAAGGACCTAGGGTACCACCTAGTGTGTTTGGGATTTATGACATTACATTTGATTTCACTTTTGCAAAGGGTGCTTTATGGTGTCAGATTACAGATTGTTTTGTGGTTTCTGATTCTCTCTCTTGCTTGAGGAATCCCAGAGGAGTTTGTGAATGGAGAAACAAGACCCTATAGAACCACAAGGAAGAAGCTGGGAATGTAGCTGGGTCAGTAAGATGCTTGTAGAGTAAGTGTGAGGACTTGAGTTAGAATCCCCAACAGTGATATGTTGGCCAGTCTTATGCCAACTTGACATACAAACTAGAGTTACCTGAAAGGAGATAACCTCAACTGAGAAAATATTTTTGTAAGATCCATTTTAATTAGTGGTTGATGAGGGAGGACCCAGCCCATTGAGGGTGATGCCATCCCTGGGCTGCTAGTCTTGGGTTCTATAAGGAAGCAGGCTGAGTAGGTCACGAGGAGGAAGTCAATACGCAGCAGCCCTTAATGGTCTCTGTATTAGTCCCTGCCTCCAGGTTCCTGCCCTGTTTGAGCTTCTGTCCTGACTTCCTTCAGTGATGAATAGCAATGTGGCGGTGTGGACCAAATAAACCTTTTCCTTTCCAACTTGCTTTTTGATCATAGTGTTTCATCTCAGCAATAGAAACCCTAACTAAGACAAATGACATTTAAAAATCTGATATGATGATATAGCTCCATAATGTCAGCACTGGAGAGACAGAGAGAGGTGGGTATTTGGGGCTTGCTGGCCAGCCAGACTAGCTGAATTGGTAGTGAGACACCTTGTCTCAAAAAATAAAATAAAAAGTAGCTTAGTCAGAGAAGTTTTCTTATGCAGCAGGCAGCAGTTACTAGAGAGTCACAATTGGATAAAAAACAGAGCATGACACACGGGGTGGGTCTTCTGTACCATGTCCTCCCACAGTGCTCAGGAAACACCACAGAGGTAGGCAAAAGATTAAATGAACCAGAGGTCAGAAAGTATTGTTACAAAATAATGTCTTCTACATATGACACAAGCTTTGATCATTGTCAGGGGCCAGCCTTGGCAAAAATGCCTTTCTCCAGAGTGGAGGCATGGAAATTTATAAATAAAAGATACAAATGAAAATAATAAAATGCAGAAACATATACGATAGTATCAGGGAATTTTTCAGTGATTACTGAAAATTCACCCCTGTTTAATTTCCAACTGGTTAATATACCCCTGACCCCATAAGGTAGGAGTAAGACAAAAGACTGCACTAACATACCAATTGAAAATCCTGGGCTACATTCATCACGCTCAAGTCTTAGATTCACACCCTAGACCAAACACTCTGTAGGCAAACCACTCCCTGGGTGGAATCCCAAGTTATTTCCATAAAGGGAACTGGAACTTGGATCCTTACACTTTTGTTTTAGGTAGGAACCCACTACTTCCCTATTCCAGGAGCACAAGGTCTGGCAACTGTAGGCCCATATTTCTATATGATATGGCAGGATATGGCAGTCAGGCTCTCAAGTCATAGTTCGCACCTGAGGTAGCCTTCCAGACAGGTTGTTGCTACCCTAACAAAGGGTCAGGATGTTGCTCTGCTCCTTCTTTGTAATTTGGAGGATGCCTGAATAGAGATGCTAATTCGGGCTTATGTGGCAGAGCAGGCACAGGTAGATGTGGACTTGACTAAAAGCCTGGATACCTAGAAAACAGAATGATAATGAATTTACCCCTCAGTTTACATTTTGGTCTAAAGGCCATTTGGAGAATAAACGAGAGGAATTTTCAGGATGTGAACTCAAGACTTCATGAGGGATCACTGAGAATCTCCTTCCCAATAAAGCCACTTGAGTTGTGTCTTTATTCCCCTGCTCCTCCACACTGGTCCAGAGAAAGACCTGTGACAGTCAACTAGCCAAACCTGTTGACAATAGCCTTGAGAGAGCAGAACTCTCTGATTTACAACTAGGTGGGACTTTTGTTTGAGATAGAAGTACAATAACCTTGAATAAACAAGAAACAAGTCCCAAACTGTCTGACCTTTGGCCTCCTTGGGTCTCCACAGACCATTGCCCTTGTGAACTCACACAAGCTGTGGGTGGCAGCACAAAACTTTAACAAGATCCAGCCAGTCAACACTCTAGAACGGAAAGGAAAGGGAAGAAGCTCATGAGGCCTCACTTACAGCTGAGGAACTCTTCGTAGTTGAGGACTACTCTGTGAGAGAGATTTTATGTATTTGTTTTATGTTAGTGCGTCGTCATCATGTGTGTGCCTGGGAGTCCATAAAAAGAGCATCGGATCCCCCAGAACTGGAGTTAAAGATAGTTTTGAGCCTCCACATTTGTACTGGGAATCAAATTTGAGCCCTCTGGAAGAGCAGCAAGTGCTCTTAACCACTGAGTTATTCCTCTAGTCCCAGTTTTTGTTTGTTTGATTGGTTGGTTGGTTTGAGGTTGTTTGTTTGTTTGCCGTCTTTTGGCCCATGGTAGGGCATTCATGATCCAATGGATTGCTCTACACACATACACAAATAAAAATCACTAATTGAACTCCGTGGGTTATTTTTAAAGAGAAGACGTGGAGTTGGGAAGTGGGTGTGGGAAGGTTCTTAGAGGAGGCAGAGAAGAAACCTTAGGGTATATGTGATTAAATACATTGCATTCATATTTGTAATTACCAATAAATAAACAAAATTCTTTCTCAGAGTAATGTGAAAAATGAATGAGGAGGACACAGTCACTTTCTTTCCTACATACAAATGTGCACATGTATGCATACAAGTACACCCATGCAAGCATCTGTGCATCGCACACACAGGCGGCACTAAGGACATTTGTCCTTTGGGCTCTTCTTCATCCCCACCCCCAGTTCATAATAGGAACAGGAAGCAATATAAACAAGGGACAGCTTCCTGAGAGACAGTGAAATCTTTGCATTGATGACTTCCTCTGACAATATAAAATGATATTGAGACCTGCAACTTGAAGCACAGGAGGAAATCCTCTGAAACTGGTACTCTCTCTGCTGGTCTTGAACAGCCATCAACACATCTAAGCTTCAGCTTTTCTTGTCTGTTCAAGGAAAGTAGACATTGGTAGCATAGAACTGTTGCTGCAATTTCATGCCTATACCCAGGCAAAATAGTGTGGCATGGTGCCTTTCATATAGCTTACAACTGTCTCTAAACTACATTTAATACATGTTTTGCTACTGTGAAAGAAAATCAGCTAGTTCTTTCGCTGGTGGCCCCAGAAACAATGACTAAGCAATGTATATAATTCTATTAGGATCCCTTATAGTATCCCTCTCCAGCAATAAAATATGGCTTTCTTTTATTCAGTGTCAAAGATGGTTAAACTAAATGTGTGAAGATTCATAACTGTATTGATTTCCTCCCATGGTGATCATGTTTCTCGTGCTTCCCGGGACCTGTACTTGACTAAATAGATGGAGATGTTTGGACGAACAGCTATTGTTTAGAAGTCAAAGGGAGTATAGTCCAGGAAATATGCATATGTTTCACGTTAAAGATAGGATGGTTGGTAAAGAACAGTTGAAAGAAGACAAATTTGTTATTTTTTTCCTATTTGATCATTAGTCAAATAAAGATAACCCTGTGGAGATGAACATAAATCCACAGAACCGGGATAGACCAGGGAAACATTTGATCAATTTTCTTTATGTTAAAGGTGAGAAATGTGTCCTAGGGGGTTAGTTCAGTGGATAAAAAAACCATGCAAGCATGAGGACCCACATTTAGATCTCCAGGATACCCAGAAGAGACAAAGAAGTTGACTACTACAGCCATCTGGAACTCCAGCGTTGAGGAACAGAGATACATTAATCCCTGGGGCTCACTATCCAGCCCATCTAACTGAAACAGGGATGTCTGTACTCGGTAAGAGATCCTGTCATAAAAAATAAGGTAGAAGGAGACAGTGAAAAACGCTCAACACTGGCCTCTGACCTCTACACAGGTACATTTCCATACATACATGTATACACATATGGACACTTAAAAATAAATGAGGTACGGGGTTTAAATGGGTTCTGGACTTGCTAAAAATTCAAAGCGATTAAATCAAAACTGGAATCTAAGCTTCTTAATTCTGAAACAGGTCTCTTCCCCGTCAGTATTAAATAGTAATCAATAGATCTAAGCCTCAACTTGCCTATTCAAAGAAGATACTGATGTCGTAGAACTGTTGGTAAAATTTCATGCTAAGTGCATGCAAAATTATGTTCATGGTGCTTTCATGTAGCCTAATGTTTTAGTTAGACTACACTTAATACGTGCTTTCCTCCAGCATTTGTATCTGGACCCCACCTTGTAAGGTCTCATCAATCAAATACATGGTATATAAATATATATTGTTCACAAAGTCATGAATGCCTTCCTTAAAAGAATTTTAAAATTAACTGCATTTCTAGTCTTACAAAGCATTTTTGAATTAAGGAACATGATTGTGCTAGTGTGTATGAACTATGTGCATGTACTTAGCAGATATGTTCTTCAAATAGTGTTCACAAGAGCATAAAACGTCTTGAGGCATATAAAGCTAAAAATCCCACAAAGGAAGAATGCAGAGCTAGAAAGATAGTAGTTCTATCCTAGACAACCCTCCACACATGCTGGATACAGCACTGTTCCCCAGTTCCATGGTAAACATCCTCATGTTTGCAACGTGTCACATCTCTACTGAGGCAATGGTCAGTGCCAGAAAAAAAATTATGGACAGTGACAAAATCTGGAGAGAAGGAAGGAATGGGATTCAAAGGCATTTTTAATGTCTTGTTCTATAAGAACAGATTCAGGAACCAAAAAAAAAAAATCCAGGAGGTGGGATGCTGTGAGCTTAACTCACCCTTTGAGTGTCAGGATTATTTCGCATTAAGAGCCCACTCTCTGAGTGCCTAGACAGACATTCATATCTTCTGCTAAATTATTGGTAGCTTCTCCACTTGCATTTATTATAAGAAATCTTGAATTGATTACTTGATATTCTCTCCCATCCCTCCTCTTCTCTTCTTCTCCTTGATTTTTTTTTAATGGATATAGGTCTCAGGTAGCCCTGACTGGCCTGAAACTCTCTCTGTAGCTGCGGTTGACCTTGAACTTCTGATCTCCTTGCTTCCACTTTCCAAGTGCTATGATTGCCGATGAGCACCATCACGTGTGGGTATGGTTCTCTCTTTATTCATGAGTTTCAAACTTCATAAGAGCAAAGACCATAGTGTGTGTGTTTGTGTGTGGTGTGTATGTGTGTCTATGTGTCTGTGGTATATGTCCATGTGTGCACATGTGTGTGTTTATGTGTGTCCCTATCTCCACACCTCCTTAGGCCAGAGAGCTACAGTAGGTGATCTTTGTTCCTCCACTTTATTCCCTTATTTCATTCTGAACCCGAGGCTGGACATATTGAGGCTAATCTGGCGGGCAGTTCCAGCAATCCTTTTGCCTTTGCCTCCCCCAGAGTCTTAGAGCAGTGTTTCAGAATTCAGACGTAACTGCCTTTATTTCATTTACTTATTTATTTATTTATTTAATTTTTATTCAAGACAGGGTTTCTTTGGGAAGCCTTAGCTGTCCTAGAACTAACTCTAAAGACCAGGCTGACCTCAAATTCACAGAAATCTGCCTCTGCCTCTCGAGTGCTGAGATTACAGGCACGCGGCACCACCACTGGGTCATTTATCTATTTTGTTTAATTTATTGCTTGAGAATTTTATACATGAATATAATATTGATTGATCAAGTCTACTTCCTCCCTGTCAAGTCCTCTAAGACTCTTCTGACCACTCCCCCCCATCTTCAGGTGCTGCCTTTTAAACCACTGAGTCCTTTAGAGCTGCTAAAATGTGCATGTGTGTGAGGCTGTCCCCTGGAACATGGCCTAAAATGTGTGTGAGGCTGTCCCCTGGGACATGGACTGTCTATCAGGATCCATATCCAAAAACTGACACCCTCACTTTCTCCAATACTATGCAGTCCCCAATAGCTCCTTATCTACTAAGTCCTTGCCCCAACCACAGTGGCTTGGTCATTTTGGGTCGTGTGCATTTTGTCACAGCCTCTGTGAGTTCATGTGTGCAATGGCCTATTATATCTGAAAACATAATACTGTTTCTCAGTAGTCTTCTGATACATCCGACTGCCTAGCTTTTCAAGTGTGTTCTTTTTTTAAAATTTATTTATTTATTAAGGATTTCTGCCTCCTCCCTGCCACCGCCTCCCATTTCCCTCCCCCTCCCCCATCAAGTCCCTCTCCCTCATCAGCTTGAAGAGCAATCAGGGTTCCCTGACCTGTGGGAAGTCCAAGGACTGCCCACCTCCATCCAGGTTTAGTAAGTTGAGCATCCAAACTGCCTAGGCTCCCCCAAAGCCAGTATGTGCAGTAGGATCAAAAACCCATTGCCATTGCTCTTGAGTTCTCAGTAGTCCTCATTGTCCGCTATGTAAGTCTGGTTTTATCCCATGCTTTTTCAGACCCAGGCTAGCTGGTCTTGGTGAATTCCCGAAAGATCATCCCCATTGTCTTAGTGTGTGGGTGTACCCCTCACGGTCCTGAGTTCCTTGCTCGTGCTCCCCCTCCTTCTGCTCCTGATTTGGACCTTGAGATTTCTGTCCGGTGCTCCAATGTGGGTCTCTGTCTCCTTTCATCACCTGATGAAGGTTAATATTCAGGAGGATGCCTATATATTTGTCTTTGGATTCACCTTCTAATTTAGCTTCTCTAGGATCGCGAATTATAAGCTCACTGTCCTTTATTTATGGCTAGAAACCAAGTGTGTTCTTGAAGCCCACTAATATCCTGGGGCTCCCACAGCAAGCATCCTTACTCACTGAGCCTTCTTTCTAACCCCTGCATCTTCTCTGCTATTTTGTTCTCACTCCTAGGCATTTTTCATTTATATCACAGGCTGCATGAGCAAGGACCTGATGAGCACAGTTTCAAGGAGAAGGGCTGTAGCATCATCAGAGTGAGGACTGAGTAGATCCAGTGTTGTAGCACAGAATCTTCCCTGCATACACACATGCATACTCACTAAATACATCACGGATAAGGGAGCCGCTACATATCTTTCGTCAGAAATACAGCATCCTTTTCCCTTACTGGGACATCTCACAAGGACTACCAAGATTAAACCAGGCCTTGAATCCCAGAAAGAGTTCAGCCTGGCCTCTTTGATACATCCTTCTCTTTCCCTTCTCTTGAACTCTTTTTTAATGCTAAAACACATCTTTCTAACACATTTCTCGAAAACAGTTCACCTCATTTTTTTTCTACTCTTTTTTGTTTCTTTGTCTGTTTGCTTTATTTTTGTTTTTCAGACAGTGTCTTTTTATGGACTCCTGCCTGTTCTGGAACTTGATCTGTAGACCAGGGTGGCCTTGAACTCAGAGATCTGTCTGACTCTGTCTCTTGATTGCTGGGATTAAAGGCGGGGTGCCACCACACCCATCTGGATCTCATTTTTCTATATCAACACTTGCTAAAGGAAAGTTTTACAAAATATTGACCTCGTGCGGTGTTCAATAAACAAGGAGTCCCATTGTGCTAGAAAAGCAAGACATCTTGGCCTTTTGCTTCTGCTGCTGGTGTTCCTGGACAAAGGTTATATGGGCTTTGGAATGTCACCCAATCAGCAAAACATTGCAAGTTAGTTTCCTAAGTTTTACCTAAGCCAGAGTCAATGGTTTTTTTTTTTTTTTTCTCTTTTACTATTAACCAGTAAAGGCTTCTGCTTCTGGAATTCTACTCTAAAGGGTTAAACACTTTTAAACTATAGCTGGAGAGATGGCTCAGTTAAGAACATACTCTGCAGTCAGTACATCTATCCAGGACCTTCTGGCTTTCATGGTTTCCATAGAGAAGTCAGGTGTAAGTCTGATCGGTTTACCTTTATAAGTTACTTGCCCTTTTTC